>NC_045961.1:40151357-40390737 GCF_010909765.2 Amblyraja radiata
CCAAGTTTAGTGTGTCAGAACTGGCCATTTCTGCTGTAAGTCATCATGTGACATTGCTGCATTAACTGATATTGGTCAGCACTCTCTGATGGATTGGGCGTGTCTGACAACCATATGTTTCACAAGTTTTTACAATCCTTTGTCTGTACTCAAGAGTAACTCGGGAGAGGAACTTAGTAACTGGGGAGACGAACTTGGAACATCACAGAAAACAGCAAACTTGTCATACCCGTGGGAACTCGGTTAAACTCTTGATCATACACTTGGGATCTCGTACACAACCACGAGTCTTTCACTCGGGGTACCTCGTGGGTCAGCTCCTACCGTGAGACAGGGCTTTAACATAGCTGCTCATAATAACCTATCATTACATCTACAGTTATCCCCATGGCAACTCTCACCTCCACCTGATCCCCTGACAATTTAAAACTGATATGTTTATTTCTCTCTCCCTGTTCTGATGAAGGGTAAACATTTGCTCTGTTTCTCTTTCCACAGATGCTGCCTGACCCGCTGAATGTTTCCACCATTTTTTGTTTTCATTTTGCCACAAATGCCTACAGTTCAATTATTTTATTTTGTTCTCACACCCATTTTTCATATCTTCTTCTGTGCCTCCTATTGTGGAGCACCTACTATTTGTTCCTCCCACACCTGTTTGATGTTGCAATTAGTTTAACATAGCTGAGAAGCCGTGAAATGTTGTGTGCTATCCTGTCAAATCATGCGATGCTCGAGTACAATCAAGCCATACGCAAGTGCAACAGGTAGTTGGTATTTAAGAGTGGAATGACTGTAGAAGATGATAGTAGATTCAAGGACGTTAAAGAGGAAAATATTGGGAACTCAGACAGCTAGGGTCACAGGAAGTAAATATCAGCCATCTGCCTTACTTCCCACTCAAGCATTTACTAATCTAAAACTTTCTACTTTCATTTGAAACAGGGCAGGGAATGAATTATGTGACATTTTAAGTCTGACCGGCTGGTTGAAGCAGAAGATGCTGGTGGACTTCCTATACCAGTCATTGCAGATTGATGCAAACATCAGGGGATCTGTTGTAAGCTTTATATCGCTAGCTGGCTCTCTGGCTTGTGGCAAGTGTCCACCATCTGAGGGGGCTGTGATAAGGTTCAAATACCGCCGCTGAGAATAAAGAGAGACCCAGTGGGAGGCTGCCGCGAATGAACGGGGAACCTGGTAGAAAGCCGCTGAGAATGAAGGGGGACCCAGTGGCGGGCCGCCTGCTGTCAGAAAGATGTTCCCGATGTTGAGGGAGTCTAGAACCTTGGGGTCACAGTTTAAGGATAAGGGGTAGGCCCTTTAGGACTGAGATGAGGATAAACTTTTTCACCCAGAGAGTTGTGAATCTGTGGAATTCTCTGCCACAGAAGGCAGTGGAAGCCAATTCACTGGATACTTTCAAGAGCGAGTTAGATATAGCTCTTGGGGCTAACGGAATCAAGGGATATGTGGAGAAAACAGGAATGGGTTACTGATTTTGGATGATCAACCATGATCATATTGAATGGCAGTGCTGGCTCGAAGGGCCAAATGACCTACTCCTGCACCTATTTTTACGTTTCTATGCCACGTGCGGCGGCAGACAGAAGATAAGACTGTTAGGTGAATTTATGTTTCTTTATCAGCACCAGAAACGTGGCGACACTTCGGTAATGCCAAGGGAGGTTTGCTGTATAATTTGACCAGGTTGTATGCAAAACAAAGCATTTTGTTGTACCTTGGTACATGTGACAATAAAGTATGATTGAATCAGTGAAATAAGATAGTGATAGAAAGACAGCACTGTTATGCCATTGTCTAGCTGACATCCCTCTGATATTGTTCAAAGTCTCAGAATGGTATTGATCAATGTGTCATCAGAATGAAAATTACACTTTGGAGACTGTAGGAAATTTGGTTGGATGATTGTGAAAGAAAAACCATGGAGTGTCCAGAGAAACACCGAGTTTGTGTCATTCATTGCATTGAAGGACATTGTGCTCCTCTGTTTACCTGAATTACCAGGTTGGACATCCCCATCTGAGCCCCAATTACTCTAATGATGTTGGGATCTTGCCTTCAGGGTCCTGCATATTTCATCAACGTCCTGCAATATTCATTATTGATAAAACAAAAGCCATGATATCTTAATTATGAGACTGATCAACAGGGGAGAAATACTTCCTGAACGTTGGATGTATGATACAGATGTTTTCTTCTTTCTACCATGCCAATCCACACTCAATATTTTTTTCTATACATCCTTCAGTTTAATTTAATATCCTTGGGTACTATTCACCTACCATTGATCGCTTTGTCCCTCCATGACTTTCTGCTGCTCATTATGGTCTACCACACATACTAATTGGAAACGTAACCTATTTTTTGTGCTTTTTTAACGTACATAACCAAAAAGGGGATTTTTCCTTTTTGTTTCTGTGGGGCTCATTGTGGGAAATTAATTAATTCAGCCCACATAATCCCGTCATTATGCACTTCAAAAGCACAGGATTGCTCCATGTTGTTCACTTACTAATCAAGTTTCAAGCAGCAAACCACTACTTTCTTCACTTCCTCCATTTCAAATAACATGTTTTGTCATATATTCCTGCTTGGTTGTTCAGCAAGGCTTTTGCTCTGCATAGCACGAATATTCAACTTTCTCTTCACATATTTGATTTCTACCTGAATCAAACAACTTGTTTTGATACCCTAATATCTATTTTGTAGTCACTGGGATACTGTGTAAACAGGTCATAAAATGAATATTGTGTTGATTTCATACTTATTGTGGCGTATGGATATGCAGGGAATGGAGGGATATGGATTATGTACAGGTGGATAAGAGCTGGTCTTGATGTCATGTTTGGCTCAGACATTGTGGGCCAAAGGCTTGTTCTTCTGCTGTACTTTCTATGCTCTATGGCATAGAAAGAGTCCATTCAGCCTATTAGAACCATGCTGGCTCTCAACAGAACTATCCCAACAGTCCCATTACCCTTCTCCAGAATTTCTCTGCAGCCCTGCAATTTACCCTTATTCTCACAAACATTAATCCCTGATGAATTATTTTGCCACCTACCTGCATTTTAACAATGAACATATTTTTGGTATGAGGGAGGAAACTGCACAACCTTGTGGAAACCAGATGACAAGAGAAGAATATGTAAAGGCTATACTCTTAATACCTGAGGTCAGGATCAAACCTAAGTATCTAAAACTGAGGCACAGGCCACTCCACCGCTCTGCCAATTAACATATGTATTCAAGGACATCAGAACAACACATATGTTTGTTGTTTGTACGGTGGTAGATACAATTTGCATGTTGGTATATATCTACTATCAGTGTTACCCACTCTTCAGTTTTACTGTTCTGGATATATTTTATTTCATCGGTGTTTCCTTCAAAATTCTGATTTGGAAGTGACAAGTACCCAATCTCTTCAAGTGACAGTATATTGTATGTATACTGAATGCATATATAAATTAGTAACGTTGTCAGTTAAAAGTTATTCCAATTAATGTTCTGTTGTTACCCATCTGGTTTTTGCCTTATCATTTTATAAAGCTTCATAAGGTTACCCCTCAGCCACTTATGTTTTGATGCTAAGAAAACCCAGCCTATCCAATCGCTCTTTAAAACTACCATCCCTTCATTCTAGGAAACATCCTGGCAAATTTCCTCTGCATTATCTACTATCAATTTCCTGTTGTGTGGCATCCAGAACTGCACACAACACTCCAAGCACAGCTTGGCCAATGTTTTGAAGAAACAAGGAACTGCAGATGCTGGTTTACAAAAAAAAAGACAAAAATGCTGGTAACTCAACAGGCCAGGCAGCATCTCTTCAGAATGTGGATTGGTGACGTTTCATGTCAGGACCCTTCTTCAGACTTTGTTTTATACAGCTGCAATATGATATTCCAATTTTTATACATCATACCTCTGCATGGGAAGGCAATCATGCCAAATATCATCTTGGCTACCCTATCCACCGTACCACCGTTTATCGGGAGCAATGAACTTGCAGCTCAAGGTCCCTCTGTACATTAACATTCTTGAGGTGTTTGCCATTTACTATATATCTTTTCCAGAATTCCTCTTCCTCCTTGCACTTTACACTATTGAATTATAGTTGATGTTTAGGTCATTTGTTTTTATAATTCCTGTTACTTACACACCAAAAAAATTGTTGACCAATGATTGGTTCTGCATTTAAATTTGAACAAAATATTTATAGCTTTGAGATAATAGATTGCACTGGATTTCTCTGCCTTACCAGATTTAAAGTGTTCAAAGGCACATGGATTTTATGAGTAAATGTCCCTCTCAACCAATATCACCAAAAAACAGAAGCATTGGTCACCTGTGGTGGAATTATCTGCCTCAGAGGGCGGTGGAGGCGGGTTCTCTGGATGCTTTCAAGAGCGAACTAGATAGGGCTCTTAAAAATAGCAGAGTCAGGGGATATTGGGAGAAGGCAGGAACGGGGTACTGATTGGGGATGATCAGCCATGATCACATTGAATGGCGGTGCTGGCTCGAAGGGCCAAATGGCCTACTCCTGCACCTATTGTCTATTGTCTATCTGAATTATGTGGTTGTATGCTACATTTCCTACATAAGCAGTATTAAAGTAATCTATTGACTGAAATACTTAGATCATAACTACTTGTAAATTGCTTTCTTTAAAAAAAAAACAATACACAGCTTTATAACAGATAACCTACAGAGTTATAACAGATAACCTTTTCTTGATGTAACATTTTGTAAAAAATCCATCTCTATCTGTCTATGATAATACATTGCATATGTTGTCATTGTTTGAAGTATATTGGCCTTGTAATTATAACTTTTGTAGGCATAAACTGAAAATTTGTCTTTATTTAATTCATTACTTCCTGTGGGCAAAGAAAAATACATTTAATCAGGCATATAGGTTTCTTATCATTCTTTTACATCTTTATATTTTTCATTCAACTTCAAGACAACAGCATCATCAGAATTTGGAAATTTACAAATAATAGCAATAAAAATTGAGTTCATTTTGCTGTATTTTGCCTGATAACAGAAATGAGGAACTTAGGTCACTAAATAGACCACAAGAATCTGATGTTTATCACAGTAGGCCAGATTGATGCAATTCAATGGTGCAGGTTTATGAGTACTTAGATTCTCTGTAAGCAAACAAGTCCAGCTTGCTGCTGGTGAAAAGAGTAGAAAGTGAGCTGTAGTCATGGGCTTGGCTTATTGGGCCTGTGGCTGTGTGGTTGGCTTTGGAAATTGAAGCAATTGCCTTTGATGGAAATCACTATTAGACTTGGAAAAACATGGAACAGATTTTAAAAGAGAAAACCTCTCACTTGTGGATGTCTACAGAAGAACAATATGAAGTATTTTCCTCCTTTTGTAAAGAGGTTGCATATCTTTGCGTGGTGCTTCTGACAGCACCATGGCCGAGAGGTGCAGTTTCATCTATGAAGAATGCTACCAAATTTCTAAAAAAATAGCACAGAGTAACAGGTGTGGGCTGTAAGGCTCATTGAGCCTGCTTCACCATTCAACGTGGTCCTCTATTTCATTACTATATTCCTGCTCTCTCTCCATAACCCTTGATACATTATTGTGTCATTTTAAATACTTGCCTTCACTGGTAAAGGGGCTGTCCCACTTGGGCGACCTAATTGGCAAGTTTAGAAGAGTTTGAAAAAATGACATGTTGAAGACCTCCTTTGACTATGTAGAAGACCTCCTACGACCTACTTCGACTATGTTGAAGACGAGCTACGATTGGCTACGACTAACTTCGGGAAAATTGGACACCGAATAGTGGAGAGTGAAGACGACCTCCTTCGATCTCCTTCGACCTCCCTTCGACTATGATGAAGACTATCTACGACTACCTTCAACTACCATCGACTACTCTCGATTACCTACGACTAACATGCCAGCCTACTACGACCTACTACGACTAAACCTACAAGTAAAAAAAGTATCAATTTTTTTCATGACGACCTTTTTTTACTCGCGGGCATTTTTTAACATATTGAAAAAAACGCCGGGACCTAGCTGAGGTCTCGAGTATGCGGAGACCACTCTCGAGCATGAAGGAGAGTTACGAAGACCTCCTATGACCTCGTGTCGACCATGCTGCGAGTATGAGTTGAGGGCAAACTCGCCAGAACTCGCGGATTAGATCGCCCAAGTGGGACAGCCCCTTAACAAACCCCACAGATTCTCTTTGGGTGAAGAAAGTCTTCCTTATATCAAACCTCCGTGCCTTGCCCTCTTTCCTGAGATTGTGACCCCCTAGACCACCTAGCAAGTGGGAATACCCCCCCCCCTCCCCTTATGTATCTCATCTTGACCTGTCATAATTTTGTATATTTTCGAGTTATATTTGCTATCCTGAAACTTAGAAATCTGACTCCTAATGTGGACACAAGGCACTGCAGATGCTGGAATCTTTGACGAACCACAAAGCGCTGGAGTAACTCAGCAGATTTGGCAGCATCTATGGAGGGAATGATAGGTGACACGTTGGGTCGGGACCCTTTGTTAGAATGGATATCCACTCGGACAGATACCTACATGTGTTATGCTGCCCATAGTTAGTTACGTTAAGTGACTGAGAATTTGGCAACACGTTGTGAAACAGAGATCGTATCCGAACTGGATCGCAGTAGGGTGTCTGTGGAAAGGAATTTGGAATAGAACAGAATCAAACAGCAAGAGACCCATGGGATCACATTGAATCTTATCAAATCAAATGAATGTGCATGCTCATTATCTTGATTAAACGAACATTTGACCTTGAATTGTGGTTAACTCATCAGGAAGGCCCAGCTCTCCCGCCCAGGGAGGAAGTAGTTGGATGGAGGGCCAGGAAGCAGACCGGCAGCAGGAGGGAGTGCACTGGCTTGATGTTAGAGTGGGCCGCTGAAGAACCTGCAACAGCATGGGGCTCAGCTGGACCGGGCGCTGCTCTAAGAGGACGAGCCCGTGGACCGGACACGACCTGCAGCGGTGGAGCAGCGGCAGAGGACACGACAGCTATGCTTAGCCAGGCCGACCCTGCGACGCCGCTAGGACAACGGGCCTTTATGGTCAGGCCATAACCCCTGCATTTGCAACAACTGACATTTGAAAATAATGTCAAATCTGGCGACTCTGTATACTCTCAGTGTACTACTGCTCTATGCTTGTATTGCATCTGAGATGTTTATCTAAGATATATCTAAATGCTTTTGTACAGTGATACTTGTACTGAGCAGAATCCAAAAAGATTTCACTGTGCCACGGTACATGTGACAATAAAGTACTATTGGACCTTTGAAAAGTTATGATTTACTTATCAATTAAATACTTGGTATATACGACATCTAGGTTTCCTGAATGATAACAAGGTTGAGATGTTATCAGAAAGTTTTGCTGAGAGTACCATTCTGCTCAAGCACATATATCTGATGTTGTGACAGTTTTTGTTTCGTTTAGTTTAGAGATAGAGTGTGGAAACATGCCTTTGGCCCATCAAGTGCGTGCCGACCAGCGATCACCCCGTACACTAGTTCTGTGATGTTCGACTTTCGCATCCTACACAATAGCGATAATTTACAGAGGCCAATTAACCTCCAAACCCGCATGTCTCTGGAATGAGGGAGCAAACTGGAGCACCTGGAGAAAACCCATGCAGTCACAGGGAGTACGTACAATCTCTTTATAGACAGCACCCGTAGTCAGGAGCACACCCGGGTTTCTGGCGCTGTATGGCTGCAACTTTACTGCGCCTCTGTGCTGTCCCACATATACCTCACAGAGATGAGTGGAGAAAGATTTAATAGGAACTTGAGGGGTAACGTTTTCACACAAAGGGTGGTGGGTGAATGGAACGAGCTGCCAAAAGAGGTAGTTGAAGCAGGTTCAAGAAACATTTAGGCAGGTACATGGATAGGACAGGTTTAGTGGGATGGGCCAAATGCAGCCAGGTGGGACTAGTATAGATGGCACGTTGATCAGTGTGGGCAACTTGAACCTGTGGACCATGCTGTGTGACTATGAGATTTACCATAGAAACAGGCCATCGACCCACAGAGTCTACATCAAGCAGTGTAAGAATAAATAATGAGATGAAGTTGGGATAAATAGTTGCATATTAATGTGTGGACTCACATGGGGCTTATGAACATAGTGGTATCGGAAACAGATCTGATTTGGAGATGTGTGATGCTATGAAGAATTGGGGTATCCTGGATATGCAAAATAACATAATAATGTTTAATTCAGGGAGGGACATAGGGCAGCTATGGAAATTTAGTGTAAATGTAAAGGTGCAAATTCAGAACTGAAAAATGGTACAACCCCAGACACAGATCTGTGTTTTATTTGAGGTAGACATGAATCATTTGTTTGATATTATTTTTCCAGAACATTGCATAAATTTACATTTTGTTAATATGGAATTCCTAATATTACTTGCATAATTCCTAAAGTAGACTTTACATAGACACTGTAAGTTTTAAATAGTTTCATGGTGTTATCCTGCATATTTTTTTCATCATAAGCAAACATAATTGCAACATGCCCATTTCAACTACTGAGAATGAAAACATTGTTTAAAATAGAAACTTGTATATGAGGAAGACCTAATAATTTCAAGTGACTTATATCACGGGTTTGTTATGAAGGTCTTTCCCAATAGTTAAATTATTATTTTACCACCTTGTATTGTTTCCACAACATAGGCAGGCCCCCAGAACAAATGTTGTAATGAAATTATAACAACTATGGATGGTGGAAACAAGGAACTGCAGATGTTGGTTTACAGAGTCAAAGTGCTGGAGGAACTCGGAGTTTGGCAGCATCTTTGGAAAACATGGATTAGTGATGTTTTGGGTCGGGAACCTTCTTTAGACCTTTCATGAACTGAAACGTCACCTATCCATGATCTCCAGATATCCTGCCTAACCCACTGCTTTAGAGTCATCTATGGTGAAAACAGGCCCTTCGTCCCAACTTGCCCACGCCGACCAACAAGCCCCATCTACACTACCCACCTGCCTATGCATGGCCCTTAACCCTATCTCAACTGCCTCTTCTGGCCGCTTGTTCAATATACCCACCACCCTTTGTGTTAAAAAGTTACCACCCAGGTTCCACTTAAATCTTTCCCCCTCACCTTGAACCAACGTCCTAGAGTTCTTCCCCAACTCTGGGCAAAAGACTGCATTTTCCCAATTTATCCCTCTCACGATCTTGTATATCTCGTACACAGATCCAGATCAGAATCAGAGCTGATCTGGAGATGTGTGTGGTATGTAAGATCAGAGGTTCCTCCAGGGATACACTTGATCCCAGCTGCCTTTACGTGTCTCATGCCTCCTCCTTACTCTTGACCAGAGCCTCGGTTTCTTTCATCATCCAAGTTTCCTTATGGCCCTGTCCCACGGTACGAGTTCATTCCAAGAGCTCTCCCGAGTTTAAAAAAATCAAGCTCGTAGTAAGCACATAGAATGTACGTAGCGGGCACATCGGAGCTCGGGGACGTCTCTTAGCGGCTCGTAACGCTAACGGCAGGCACTTGGGAAGACTCGCTAACGGCAGGTAAGCACGGGAAGACTCGTGAAGATTTTTCAACATGATGAAAAATGTCTACGTGAGCCCCGAGTACCGACGAGTGGCCATTACCGTAAATCTCCGAGTTCGAACCTGGGCAAACTCGGGAGAACTCTTGGAATGAACTCGTACCATGGGACAGGGGTTTTAGCCCACCTGCCTTGCCCTGCACTCTTAACAGAAACATGCATGTCCTGGACTATTGTCAGCACTCCAAGTTACTCCAACATTTTGTGTCTTTCCTTGAAGAAACAGCATCTGAAAGTTCATTGTGGAGGAAGGAACTGCAAATGCTGGTTTGTACCGAGATAGACACAGTGCTGGAGCAACTCAGCGGGTCACGCAGCATCTCAGGAGAAAAATAATGGAGAAGGGTCCCGACCCGAAACCTCACCCATCCTTTTTCTCCAGAGATGCTACCTGGCCCGCTGAGTAACTCCAGCACGTTGTGTTTGTCTATCTACTATCTACAGTTCTTTGTTTCGACTATTTAACTCGCGTTTACTGTTCTAACCCGAAGTAAATGTAATTGTGTCAAACTGGGGTAAATATCAAGCAGAAAAGTCGCGTGAAACGCAATTAAAGGTTTGTAAAATCAGGTTAAGATTGGCAATGATGGAAACCCCTATGGATAAGTCATGTTGAGTGCGAGCGGGCAGACCGGGGGCGGACTCACCTCGCCCGGCACGCAGGCGGGCGGCTTCGCCACGACAGACCTTGTGACAGCTCCGGCTTCCAGCCTGGGAAAGGGGAGGCGCAGCGGCTGACGTGTAGGAAAGAAACTTGCGAAATCTCCGTTCGTGTCAGCGGCGGACGGGGGCTCCGGGCTGCAGTCTCGCCCTTTCCCGCAGAGACAACCGCTCCGGCAGCGCAAGGTAAGTGAACGTTTAGGGAGCGATATTGTAATTGTTGTTCGGTGTTTCTGAGGAACCGAGGGAATCCGCATCGTGCTTTTTGCAAAGTGGCTGTGAATGGGAGGCGCGTTGTTTTAGCAAAATAGACAGCGGGTTGTTTTGGCGTTTTGCAGCGGGTGGTGAAAGAGTTGAGCGAAGGTCCCTCGTGGGATCCCCGAGCTCTGGCCCGGGAGCGCGAGGCAGGGTGCACGTGCGCCCGCCTCCCCACACACTTTGCATTGAAACTAAAGGGCACAAAGTGCTGGAGGAACTCAGCGGGTCAGTCGGCAACTCTGGAGAACACGGATAGGTAACGTTTCGGGTCGGGACCCTTCTTACACACCTTTCTACACTTTGCATTGATCTCCTTGTGCTCTGCCCAAAGGTGATGCACGGTGGTCACGGTGGCGCAGCGGTAGAGTTGCTGCCTTATAGCTTGCAGCGCCGGAGACCCGGGTTCGATCCCGATTACGGGTTTGTACGATCTCCCCGTGACTTTAGTGGGGTTTCTCCTCCCACATTCCAAAGACCTACAGGTTTGTAGGTTAATTGGCTTGATAAATGTAAAAATTGTCCAGTATAAAATTGTCCAACTTCCAGTATAGGACTCTTCGGAAGTGATAAGCACAAGGTACACTGCCACCCAAGAAGTTGCACGGACATACTCTGTTATGTCATCCTTGAAATCCAGGCATCACTGACAACTATACACTCCTTCCAAGGCCTCTGTTTCCTTCTTAATAATTCCACAATTTCTGGATGGTATATACTCTATACATGTAAGAGTGCTTTTGCTCTTTAATAAATCCTATTCAGTTCTCTTCTATGGTATATATTATATGTGGTTGTTGTATAATATTTAACAAAAACATGAATGGAACATCAAGGGTGTTTATTTGAATCTGTAAACATGGAAATTCTGTTTCTGTGGAGGAAATGGGATCCAGATTAGAGAAGCTTTTCCCCACAGATATATTGTATTATACCAGATGGTGAGTATGTCAACAATGAAGCCAATTTCTTTTGTTATTGTTTAATTTAATTTTATTTATGCCTTGTTTCCTTACGATGCATCGGAGAAAGGGAAGCAAGATATTACTTATTAGTAGCTGTGTTTATGAAATCCTGCTGACACCAATTAAAATATTGCACAATACCAATCTTAAGCTAAAGTTTGGAATATTTTGTTTCCAAAGAAAACGTGGAAAATATTGGTGAATTTACATTTAAAACTTCTAAGAAAATAGACAATAGGTGCAGGCGTAGACCATTCGGCCCTTCAATGTGATCATGGCTGATCATCCCCAATCATTACCCCGTAACTGCATTCTCCCCATATCCCCTGACTCCGCTAGTTTTAAGAGCCCTATCTAGCTATGTGATGATTCACTGTAAGTAAATATCATCTTGCTGATATTTGCAAGAATGTTTCCTTCCTGACATTCCTCCAGCATTGTGTTGTTTGCTGAGTCAATGTAATGTTTTGCCTTTGAAACAAGTTATAGGAACTGTAAAAATATTGGGGGAGCTGTAGTTAGCATGGGGAAGCTCGATTAACGGGCTGCTCCTGTTTTTAACTGCATTGCTGACCACCTCCAGAACGAATTACAGAATCATGCCTTGATGATCAGCCAAATAGGAACCAAATGGTTTGTATTCTTAGTCAGCAGTTCACAGGGATATTTTCTCTTTGATACCAGGTAAGGAGAAGGACATGCAGTGGGCAGGCAGAAAATACTCAAGAGAACAGGTTGCAATCTAAATTGCTACACAAACAGGACGCTGTTTTTTAGATTTGGACCAGGATTTAGTTTTTGATATATCATTGAAATTCTAGTCAATTTAAGAGATAAAAGTCGTGAAGAGCCTCTACAATGGATTTGTAGTCTTGTGCTCCATATTACTATGTCAGAAACAAATAATCTACCCAATTTAGGTAAACAGTAATCCCGGAGCCCCCATAATAATCAAGTAAATTGCAGGAGAGTTTGGTTCATTATTTATCATTTACACATTTCAAGTATGTTTATTCTTGTGTTAAGATAGATTCATTTGATATGAAACTTCAGAGGAGATGGAGTGGAGCAGCAAAGTGTGATTGAGTGAAGGATGAGTATGATCTCATTGTATATTTCAGCCGTGAGATTCTGTATGGCCTGCTGGTCATTTGCAGTTAACCTCAGGAGATAAAGGAATGGTGGCTGAAGAGAGGAACAGAACTTGAAATAATTGGTGTTATTTTGTTAGGGTATTTGTTGATTTAAATTGCACTAATGTGCTGCGACTTTGACTGTAAGAGACCGCATTTCCCATGTGGGACTGGACTTAAAACAATCTTGTTGTCGGGCATTTATACTAGGAATTTCAATTCAGAATGCACATATATTTACCATCATATAACTTGATTCAATACATGTAACTACAGTTCCAGTTTATTCCTCACGTGGCTTTTCCTGGCTCATGACACTCAGAAGACTGCCTTGTAATGTCTTGCGACTGTCTTGCAGCAGTTGAGCTGTTGCCTTAAGGGCCTGTCCCACTTAGGCGATTTTCTTCGGTGACTGCTGGCGACAGGCATAGTTGTAGCAGGTCACTGAAAAAACGTCTACTGGACCCCCCCCCCACCCCCGACGACAATGTCTACGACAACCTACCACCTAGTTGACGTCAAGCTATGACAACCAGCGACTCAATTCTTCGCGACGTAGGACGTCCACCTACGACCACGCCTATGAAACTTACGACGACACATACGACAACCTACGACCACACAGGCGACAACCTACGACAACCGAAGTCAACCTACGTCCACCCGTGACAAGCAACGACCCTGTCGGCAACAACTGAATTCACGTCGTGTTGGCCGCCGAAACAATGTGATCACCCAGTTTCCTTCCAGTAGCAACTGCGCCTTCCTTCTTCACGGAGCCATTTTGCGATGTTCACCGTTGCTAACAAAAAAAATGTGAATGTCTGCGCACTCTCTACGCATGATCACATGGATCTACACACTTTTTTTTTTCAAAAGTCACCAAGTGACTCCTCTTGATGCCAGTGCCTGTCGCCGGTTGAAGCAGGTTGACGTAGGTAGTCGCCAATGGAATTCACCGACGTCATCACCCCGCGACAACCTACATCACCTGGCGACAACCTGCATTATCCTGGCGACAACCTATGACAGCACCTATGACAGGAGAAGACAAGCTACGTCAAGCCCACAGTCCTCGAAAGGTTTTGAAAATTTCAAATTCCAGCGGTGACAAGAAAAAAATTACGGCCCTTTAGGTGACTTGAGGAGACAACACACCCATACAGGCATCACCCCGCGACCATGTGGCGACACCCTAGTCACCGAAAAAATCACCTGTGGGGCAGGCCCTTTATACGTGCTATCTGCGTGTGGTTTGCATATTCTTCCTGTGGCCACATGGATTCCCCTTGAGTTCCTCTCTCATGCTAAAGATGTGATGTTTGGTAGATTAATTGACTATTGCAGCAAAGTGCCAGGAGAACATATGCGGATTTAATGGGTATGCGAGATAGAGTAGGATTCGGGAATATAAAGGGATGATTGAGTTGACGCTGACTTAAACAACTCTATGAGCTGAATGCCCTCCCAACATGTATTGAAAATAAAGGAAAGGAAAATGTACTAAAAATTGAAAGTTCAAGCCCCATCATTTTTCATTTGCGAATACTATGCAAAATGTTTCCAGAGTGAAAGTACATTCAGAAAGAGTCAGTGGTTAACATCAGCATCAGTAGATATGTGTTTTTTTTTCATTCAGAAGATATCTGATGATAAATAGCCATCCCACAGATAGTGCTGATGCTTTCAATTAAAGTTTGTTCTTAACAAATTTTGTGGTGATCTATTGTGTGATTCGCTGACATTGATTTGGGCCACTTATGGCTAGTAATTTTTGGCAGTGATGAAAATATATCATGCTTTTTTCAAATTTGTTGAAAGGTGTTATAATTTATATCCTTCAATTTTTGTAAATGCTGCACTGGAAAATAAAAGACGTTACATCTATATTTCAATTACTTAGTTTTACAAGAAATAAACCGGCTCAATTGTAACACTTGCACCTTGGCAAGAAGATAATATGTTCAAGTGCTACACCTATTTTGTACATTTAATTTAATTGAGTTATGTATCTTGATGCCCTCAATATGTCTTTCATAGGACACCACCGGAGAGACCTTGCAGAGATGCTCTATGCTGTTAACCATATAAAGAAAGGTCATAGTTTGGTTATGCACTTTCACTATGTTGCTCTCTGATTAAGGCTGACATTTGGCCAGAGAGGAAATTTAGTACAGGCAGAAAGGAAGTCCTTGTTTGTTTTGGTTCCAAAATCTTGAGACTGTAAACATTTAGTCCACTATTTTATTACTAAGTGTGAGTCAGTATTTATTTTAGACAAACATTCAGCCGACTAATAGATATATAGATATATAAACATAGACATCAAGTTATGGTGAGAAGTTCTAGGCTACTTTATGAGTAGGTTTGTTGACAGGAAGGGTGTCCTGAGTGCCCACATCTGCAGAGATGGCATCATTTCAGATCTTGCTGATGCAGACTCACGGAGTTGGAAACAGTATGAATTGTGAATGTTGGGTCTAAACCTTTGCCATATCTTGTGGAAATCGGAACTCTGTAGGTGTGAGTGATGGGGTGTTACAGTGGGTGCACATTTCAGATCTTGCTGATATAGACTTATTGCGTTGAAAACACAATTACTCGTAAGGTTTGTGATCTTTGGGTCTAACCTCTTGCCATATCTTGTGGAAATCAGAAGAATGTAGGTGTGAGCAATGGTGTATATCCATGCATGCACAATGTTTTTGGCTTGTAGGATATACAGACAAGCCAAAGAATTATGTGAAATTTGATTTATTTTAGCCATTTATAACCAGACGGGCCCATTCTTAGTCATGCTTTTGATGACACAAATGATGGAATTTATAGCAGTTTTCTTTCAGTTCACATTGCGATCGAGAATTTTGAGCAGTCCCTCCATTTCAGGGCATCATTATGTTTGGGACACACCAATGAAAGTAGTCATGTTTAGTATTTTAGTATTTAGTATTTTGTTGCATATTCTTTGCATGCAATGACTGTTTGAAATCTGCTATTCATGGACATCACCAGTTGCTGGGTGTCTTCTCTGGTGATGCTCTGCCAGGCCTGTATTTAGCTTATGCTTGTTTTGGAGGCAAGTGTCCTTCAGTTTTCTCTTCAGCAGAAAAAGGCTTGCTCAATTGGGTTCAGATCGGGTGATTAACTTGGCCACTCAAGAAATTACATTTCTTTAGCTGTGAAAAACTCCTTTGCTGCTTTAGCAGTGGTTTGGGATCATTGTCTTGCTGTAGAATGAACCGCCGGCCAATGAGTTTTGAGGCATTTGTTTGAACTTGAGCAGATAGGATGCATCTATACATTAACTGGAACACGTAAGAGGGAGCACATAATGCCTATTCTGGCCCTCCCTCCACTGGCTGCCTGTGTACTTTAGAGTTCATTTTAAGATTATTTTATTTGTTTTTAAATTTTTAAATGGTCTCACCCCGCCTTACCTCTCTGAGCTGCTTCATCCCTACGCTCCTACTCGGTGCCTCAGGTCAGCTGATCAGCTGCTCCTGGAGGTACCGAGGTCTAAGCGGAAGCTCAGAGGGGATAGAGCCTTCTCTGTTGCTGCTCCGACATTATGGAACACTCTACCTTTGCACATTAGACAGGCCCCTTCACTGTCCATTTTCAAAACTAGTCTTAAAACCCTTTTCTATTCCTTGGCTTTCGACCCTGCATGAGACTTTGCTCGTGTTTTAGGGTTTCTATTGTTTTTTTATTGTTTTTACAGTCTTTTAATTTTTTATTGTTTTGTTTTATGTTTATGATTAGTCATGTACAGCACTTTGTTGCAACAGTGGTTGTTTTTAAAGTGCTCTATAAATAAAGTTCAGTCAGTCACTTCAGAATTCATTATGCTACTACCATCAGCAGTTGTATCATCAATGAAGATAAGTGAGCCAGTACCATCAGCAGCCATACATGCCCAGGCCATAACACCCCCACCACCGTGTTTCACAGATGAGGTGGTATGCTTTGAATCTTGGGCAGTTCCTTCTCTCCTCCATACTTTGCTCTTGCCATCACTCTGATATAAGTTAATCTCCGTCTCATCTGTCCACAAGACATTTTTTCCAGAACTGTGGTTGCTCTTTTAAGTACTTCTTGGCAAACTGTAACCTGGCCATCCTATTTTTGCGGCTAACCAGTGGTTTGCATCTTGCAGTGTAACCTCTGTATTTCTGTTCATGGAGTCTTCTGCAGACAGTGATCATTGACAAATCCAAACCTGACTCCTGAAGAGTGTTTCTGATCTGTCGGACAGGTGTTTGGGGATTTTTCTTTATTATAGAGAGAATTCTTCTGTCATCAGCTGTGGAGGTCTTCCTTGGCCTGCCAGTCCCTTTGTGATTAGTAAGCTCACCAGTGCTCTCTTTCTTCTTAATGATGTTCCAATCAGTTGATTTTGGCAAGCATAAGGTTTGGCTGATGTCTCTAACAGTTCTATTCTTGTTTCTCAGTCTCATAATGGCTTATTTGACTTTCATTGGCACAACTTTAGTCCTCATGTTGATAAACAGCAATAACATTTTCCAAAGGTGATGGAAAGACTGGAGGAAAGACTAGTCAAGTCACATTTATTTATATAGCACATTTAAAAAACAACTCTCGTTTGTTATAAGAATAGCACAACAAAACAGACTACATACATATATACATGTAGCCCTCACACAGGAAAGGCTTGGGAGTATAGATAAGTCTTTAGTCTTGACTTAAAAGAGTCTAGGTGCTGATAACTCTCTTATACCTGCATTAAGGCGGCATTTAAACACACCTGAGCAATTTCAAATACTTGTGAAGCCATGTGTCCCAAATATTATTGTGCCCTAAAATGGGGGGACTATGTATTAACACTGCTGTAATTTCTATATGGTGAAACCAAAATGTATAAAAATGGCCTTTATTAAAATGTGACAATGTGCACTTTAACTACACATGATTTTTTTCTATTACAAATCTCAAATTGTAGAGTATAGGCAAATAAATAAATGAAGAGTCTTTGTCCCAAACAATATGGAGGGCACTGTATGCTTGGTGAATCACTAATTCAATAATTCACATTATCCTCTACGATCATTTTTGTTCAGCAAAAGTACTGTACGATCTGTGATGGAGGCAGATGGAGCAAAACAGGCTCAAAAGGCCAACTGACCTAAATTGGTTGCGCAATGAAATGCGGGAACAGATTTAGGTCAGTTGGCCTTTCCAGTAACTGTAAAACGGAATGGAAATAATGAAGTATGCAAAAGTAATTTACTTTTGTGGTCTGGCTGTGTTACCACAGAATTTTGTTTTACCAAGCTCAATAAATTTGCTTTACTCTCATTTGTACTTTGTTCATTTTTTTAATCTTGGCATCTCCATTGAAAATAAAATTCAGACTAATACTGCTCTCTAGACTTAAATGCCTTGCTAATCAATGGTGAAAATATGGATATCTCAATATCAATATCTGTTTTAATCGTCACTTGCACATAAAGTGCAAGTGAAATGAATTTGCCAGCAGCGGTACAATGATAAAGAACACACAAAAACACAATAAAAATTTAACACAAACATCCACCACAGCATTCATCACTGTGGTGGAAGGCACTAAAATTTGGCCAGTCCTCCTCCATTTTCCCCCATGGTTGGGATCTCAACTCTCCGCAGCCGCCGCTGCAGGCGTCCAGATGAGTAGACAAGGTAAAGTCCCGGTAAGTCCAGAATCAGTGCTTCCCCACCGGGCCAGCGAATGGAGCGCTCCCCTCTGGCGACCCCCGGCGAGGGCTCGCCCGCTCCGCGACGAGAGTCCCCCGCTGCTGAAGCCCCGGGCACGTCTCCAGGAAAGGCTGCACCGATCCTTGATGTTAGGCCATAGGGGAGGCGACATGGAAAAAATTGCCTCTCCATAGAGGAGGTGACCAAAGCGGTTTCCCCCTTTACCCCCCCCCCCCACACCAACACCCACACAAGACACACAGGGAGACACCAAAAACACACATTAGGCAACACTAAAAAAATAAAAAAAGTAGAAAAAACTAACACGCTGCTGGCAGGGCTGCCGGCTCGCAGCGCCCCCCCACTGACCAGATCTTCAAATCTTATCAGGGATTATATCATTTTCAGTCCTGTAAAATTCAGTATGAGGATTGCTTCAGTATATCTTTTTTTTAAGTACCAGTCCAACTTCCTGCAACTGTCTGGTCATAGCTGTGATAATAATTGACTTGATATTTTCAAATTTCATTAAAATCAAAAGTATTGTACTTGATGCTATGGTTTTAATTAGAAACTGAACAGTGTCCAAACTCATTGCTCTGACAGAGAGGACGACAGTATTTTGTGATGAAAGGAACTGCAGATGCTGGTACATACTGAAGATAGACACAAAGTGCTGGAGTAACTCAGCGGGTCAGGCAGCATCTCTGGAGAAAAAGGATGAGTGATATTTAAGTTTGGGACCCTTCTTCCAAATATTAGTTTGACTGAGAACCGGTCCATAAGAACGATCAGTGAAATTGAATGATGCATAATTAGACCACGAGAGGAATAGATTGGGTAAGTGCACAGTCTTTTTACCCAGAGTAGGAGATCAAGAACTAGAGGATATAGGTTTAAGGGGAGGGGGTAAAGATTTAATAGGAACCTGAGTGGCAACTTGTTTACACAAAGGGTGGTAGCTGTAATGAATGAGCTGCTGGAGATGGTTCCGTATAATGTTTTGATAGTCTTATGGATTTAAGTATTAGGTATGGTGGGGCACACAATGTTAGCGACAGCGTCGAAGATCATGATAATTTAGCTCCTGTCTCTCACCACAGCCTTTTCCTTCCCAGCGGTCGGCCTGAAGGTTATATCTGCATGGAGTTTCCTGAGAGACAGGAAGCTGCAGATGCTGGAATCTTGAATAAAACTAAGTGTTGGATGAACTTAGCAGGTCAGGCAACATCTATAGAGGGAATGTTCAGATGGTGTTTCAGGTCAGGACTTGACCTGAATCGTTGTCTGTCTATTCTCTCCAGCGATGCTACCTGATGGATTGAGTTCCACTTGCACTTTGCATTTGGCTGCGTTTCCTGAGATGGTGTGGCTGAAATATGAAGAAGATAAATGAATGATGGCAACATTAAAAAAGTATAATAGAGGGATCGGCCGAGTAGACGGGAGGAGGGTGTTATCATTAGCTAAAGTATGATGGATTTTGGGCAACATTTCAAGATAAGGGATAGGCATTTAGCACTGAAACAAAGATAGACGTTGTTACTCAAAGGATGCTGAATTTTTGGAAATCTCCACCACACAGAACTGTGGAGGCAAAGGCATGAAGTGGGTTCACAACAGATCAATATAGCTCTGATTGATCAATCCAATCAAATAAATCAGATTTTTGAGGAAAACTCCAAATACTGGAGTAACTTCAGGCAGCATTCTTGGAGAGTAACTGGGTGCAGGCATGGAGGGAATGGACAAGCACCATTTTGGGTCCGGGCATACCGAATAGTGAAAGGCCTGGATAGAGTGAATGCGGAGCGGATGTTCCACTAGTGGGAGAGTCTACAACCATGGGGCATAGTCTCAGAATGAAAGGCCACACCTTTAAAAAGGAGAGGAGGAGGGATTTCTTCAGTCAGAGTGTGGTGAATCTGTGGAATTCATTGCCACAGGTGGCTGTGGAGAGCACATGGGTATTTTTAAGATGGAGATTGACACATTCTTAATTAGTATGGATGTCAAGGATTATGGGGAGAAGGCAGGACAATGGGGTTGAGAGGGAAAGATAGATCAGCCATGATTGAATGACGGAGTAATCTCAGGGCTGATTGGCCTACTTTTGCTCCTATGAATTATGAACATGGCCAAACTCAATAGATTTTGATCTTGGAAAAATCAAGAATTATGAGGATGGGGCACGGAAATGATACTTGAGGTGGAAAACCTTAAACGTTGGAGTAGGTTGAAGAAATGAAGTTACCTCATTCAGCTTCTATGTCTTATGTTCAAATAGGAAGGGATATTGGAACTCCTGATTATACATTCCATATGGCAGGTTCCACACGTATATCACCCGCATATTTGTTTTAGGCAGTGTTCTTTTTTACAGAGGACAATGCGTTGCACTTATTAATCATAGCTGGCAGTTGGCCTAGGAGTGGGATCAATCTCTGCTGTGCAGCTTTGTATCATTGTGGATGGAATCCTGTAACTTTCTGAGTTTACTAAATGAAATTGTAACATTGCCTTTGTTTCAAGTCCTGGAGAGGTATTTCAATTTGTAGTTATCTCTTAAGGAGATGAAAGTTCTTTGAGTGGCAGAATTGCACCATTTGTAATTGACGTGAGATAGCGATACATTTCCAACCCCGGGATTAACTACACTGGGTGCATTGGCATGTTGAGTGCTTTTCAAAGTTTTTAGCACTGGCATGTGAAGGACACTGAGCTGTGCTATTTCACTATGAAATATGGGCTCTCCTCTTATCAGTAGGGGGTAGCTAAAATTGAAATATTGCAATTCGCAGTAATTAGAAAGGGAAAGAATTGGTAGTTTTTATGTACAATTCTTGCGTCATATGTACTGCTGTCAGAAAAGTTGAGGGTTTTTTTCACTAACTCCACCTCTTCTCTTCAAGAGAGTGATTTATTTATCTTATAATTCCTCTGACAGCGAAAAGCTCCAATTAGTTTAGACAACATCCATAATTTTGTTAGATCCTGGAGTCTATGCAGGTGTAACATTTGAGTCTGAACTTGTCCAAATCCCCCTCTCACTGCTCTCCCTCTTTCCTTTCCCTTGCTCTTCTGCTTGTTAACACCATTCAGCCTCCGGCTCACCCCTCCCTCTACACTCTCAGTCTTGATGCAGGATCTTGACCTGAAATGCCGACCATTCCTTTCGTCACACAGATAGAACATAGAACAGTAGAGCACAGGAACGGGCCCTTAGGGTAACAATGTTTGTACCAAACATAATACTAAGTTAAACTGATCTCATCTGCCTGTACATGATCCATATCCCTCTATTCCCTGCACTTCTATGTACCTCTCTAAAAGCCTCTTAAACACCACTAGTATCTGCCTCCACTATTACCCCAGGCAATGCATATCAGGCCCCTATCATTCTTTGTGTAAAATCTGGCAATGTGCACTTTAACCATATGTGATTTTTTCTATTACAAATCTCAAATTGTGGAGTACAGAGGCACATAAATAAATGATAGAAACATAGAAACATAGAAAATAGGTGCAGGAGTAGGCCATTTGGCCCTTCGAGCCTGCACCGCCATTCAATATGATCATGGCTGATCATCCAACTCAGTATCCTGTACCTGCCTTCTCTCCATACCCCCTGATCCCTTTAGCCACAAGGGCCACATCTAAGTCCCTCTTAAATATAGCCAATGAACTGGCCTCAACTACCTTCTATGGCAGAGAATTCCACAGATTCATCACTCTCTGTGTGAAAAAAGTTTTTCTCATCTCAGTCCTAAAAGAGCAGGGACTCGTCGCGGAGGGGGCGAGCCCCTTATCCTTAAATTGTGACCCCTTGTTCTGGACTTTCCCAACATCGGGAACAATCTTCCTGCATCTACCCTGTCCAACCCCTTAAGAATTTTGTAAGTTTCTATAAGATCCCCCCTCAATCTTCTAAATTCTAGCGAGTACAAGCCGAGTCTATCCAGTCTTTCTTCATATGAAAGTCCTGCCATCCCAGGAATCAGTCTGGTGAACCTTCTCTGTACTCCCTCTATGGCAAGAATGTCTTTCCTCAGATTAGGAGACCAACACTGTACACAATACTCCAGGTGTGGTCTCACCAAGGCCCTGTACGACTGCAGTAGAACCTCCCTGCTCCTATACTCAAATCCTTTTGCTATGAATGCTAACATACCATTCGCTTTCTTCACTGCCTGCTGCACCTGCATGCCTACCTTCAATGACTGGTGTACCATGACACCCAGGTCTCATTGCATCTCCCCTTTTCCTCATCGGCCACCATTCAGATAATAGTCTACTTTCCTGTTCTTGCCACCAAAGTGGATAACCTCACATTTATCAACATTATACTGCATCTGCCATGCATTTTCCCACTCACCCAACCTATCCAAGTCGCCTTGCAGCCTCCTAGCATCCTCCTCACAGCTAACACTGCCCCCCAGCTTCGTGTCATCCGCAAACCTGGAGATGTTGCATTCAATTCCCTCGTCCAAATCATTAATATATAATGTAAATAGCTGGGGTCTCAGCACATAGCCTTGCGGTACCTTGATGGGTCTTTGTCCCAAACATTAAGGAGGGCACTGTATATAGAAGGTAGACAAAAGTGCTGGAGAAACTCAGCGGGTGCAGCAGCATCTATGGAGAGAAGGAAATAGGCAACATTTCGGGCCGAAACGCTTCTTCAGACTGAAGAATCAAAAGCAATAATGGGCTCGTCTGGCTAAATTAAATCAAATTTCACATAATGATTTGGATTGTCTGTATATCTTACAAGCACAAAAACATTGTGCATGCATGGATATACACCATTGCTCACACCTACATTCTTCCGATTTCCACAAGATATGGCAAGAGGTTAGACCCAAAGATCAAATTCCTTACGTGTAACGATGGCAAGAGCAAAGTATGGAGGAGAGAAGGAACTGCCCAAGATTCAAAGCATACCACCTCATCTGTGAAACACAGTGGTGGGGGTGTTATGGCCTGGGCATGTATGGCTCACTTATCTTCATTGACAATACAACTGCTGATGGTAGTAGCATAATGAATTCTAAAGTGTATAGACGCATCCTATCTGCTCAAGTTCAAACAAATGCCTCAAAACTCATTGGCCGGCGATTCATTCTACAGCAAGACAATGATCCCAAACATACTGCGAAAGCAGCAAAGGAGTTTTTCACAGCTAAAGAAATGTTATTTCTTGAGTGGCCAAGTCAATCATCTGATCTGAACCCAATTGCCTTTTTCTGCTGAAGAGAAAACTGAAGGGGAATAGCCCCCAAAACAAGCATAAGCTAAATACAGGCATGGCAGAGCATCATCAGAGAAGACACCCAGCAACTGGTGATGTCCATGAATTGCAGACTTCAAGCAGTCATTGCATGCAAAGAATATGCAACAAAATACTAAACATGACTACTTTCATTTACATGACATTGCTGTGTCCCAAACATTATGGTGCCCTGAAATGGGGGGACCATTCAGAATTCTCGATCACAACGTGAACTGAAAGAAAACTGCTATAAATTCCATCACTTATGTCCTCAAAAACATGACTAAGAATGTCTGGTTATAAATGGCTAAAATAAATCAAATTTCACATAATTATTTGGATTGTCTGTATATCCTACAAGCCAAAAACATTGTGCATGCATGGATATACACCATTGCTCACACCTACATTCTTCTGATTTCCACAAGATATGGCAAGAGGTTACACCCAAAGATCAAATACCTTACGAGTAATTGTGTATGCAACAGAATAAGTCTATATCAGCAAGATCTGAAATGTGCACCCACTGTAACACCCCATCACTCACACCTACAGAGTTCCGATTTCCACAAGATATGGCAAAGGTTTAGACCCAACATTCACAATTCATACTGTTTCCAACTCCGTGAGTCTGCATTAGCAAGATCTGAAATGATGCCATCTCTGCAGATGTGGTCACTCAGGACACCCTTCCTGTCAACTAACTAACTCATAAAGTAGCCTAGAAATTTTCACCATAACTTGTTATCTATGTTTATTATCTATTAGTCGGCTGAATGTTTGTCTAAAATAAATACTGACACACTTAGTAATAAAATAGTGGACTAAATGTTTACAGTCTCAAGCTTACATAATGTGCAGATTTTGGAACAAAAACAAACAATGACTTCCTTTCTGCCTGTACTAAATTTCCTCTCTGGCCAAATGTCAGCCTTCAACAGAGAGCAACATAGTCAAAAGTGTATGACCAAATTATGACCTTTCTTTATGTGGGTAGCAGCATAGAGCATCTCTGCAAGGTCTCTCCGGTGGTGTCCTATGAGAGGACATATTGAGGGCATCAAGATACAAAACTCAATCAAATTAAATGCACAAAACAGGTGTAGCACTTGAACATATTATCTTCTTTCCAAGGTGCAAGTGTTACAATTGAGACGGTTTATTTCTTGTAAAACTAAGTAATTGAAATATAGATGTAACGTCTTTTATTTTCCAGTGCAGCATTTACAAAAATTGAAGGATATAAATTATTAACACCTTTCAACAAATTTGAAAAAAGGATGATATATTTTCATCACTGTCAAAAATTACTAGCCATAATTGGCCCAAATCAATGTCAGTGAATCACACAATAGATCAACACCTAATTTGTTAAGAATAACCTTTAACTGAATGCATCAGCACTATCTGTGGGATGGCTATTTATATCAGATATCTTCTGAATGAAAAAAAAATACACATCTACTGATGCTGATCTTAACCACTGACTCTGAATGTACTTTCACTCTGGAAACATTTTGCATAGTATTTGCAAATGAAAAATGATGTGGATTGAACTTTCAATTTTTGGTATATTTTCCTTTCCTTTGTTTTCATAACATGGTGGGAGGGCATTCAGCTCATAGTTGTTTAAGTCAGCGTCAACTCAATCATCCCGAATCCTACTCTCACATACCCATTAAATCCGCATATGTTCTCCTGGCACTTTGCTGCAATAGTCAATTAATCTACCAAACATCACGTCTTTAGCATGAGGGAGGAACTCAAGGGGAATCCATGTGGCCACAGGAAGAATATGCAAACCACACGCAGATAGCACGTATAAAGGGCCTGTCCTTGGCACGCAAATTACGCGACCTCGCCGTCGCGTTGAGGTGCACGGGCATTGGATCCCACTGAGAAGCATGGAAGGGTATGTAGTTGTGCGCGACATCGCGCGGGACTCCGAAATTTTTATAGCGAACAAAATCTTCGCGTGCCAACAGCCTGTCGCGTCACTGACGGCCAAAGTGGGACAGGCCCAAGACCCTGGCGCGACACAACGTCTCACCTCCAACAGCAGCAGAAGCAGGCAAACGATCGCCGAGGTCGGCCTGGGGCTCACGACCGTTGCAGTACGGATCTGCCCCTATTTCTACTCCCAGAGCGGGGCCAAGAAAATTGAAGACGGACACAAAATGCTGGAGTAACTCAGCGGCACCGGCAGCATGGGTGACGTTTCAGGTCAAGAACATTCTTTCAGACTGAAGAAGAGTCTCGACACGAAACGTCACCCATTGCTTCTA
Organism: Amblyraja radiata; assembly: GCF_010909765.2. Classification (NCBI taxonomy): domain Eukaryota; kingdom Metazoa; phylum Chordata; class Chondrichthyes; order Rajiformes; family Rajidae; genus Amblyraja; species Amblyraja radiata. The sequence goes on from NC_045961.1 coordinate 40,177,266, forward strand.
TCCAGAGATGCTGCCGGTCCCGCTGAGTTACTCCAGCATTTTGTGTCCGTCTTCAAATGACGTCACGCGCTCCAGACGGCTGTGCGGTCGAATAAAGTCGCGTGCGACCTTCGTGGGATGTTGCGTAATTTGAGTGCCAAGGACACGTTAGTGGGACAGGCCCTTAAGGCAACAGCTCAACTACTGCAAGACAGTCGCAAGACATTACAGAGCAGTCTTCTGAGTGCAATGAGCCAGGAAAAGCCACGTGAGGAATAAACTGGAACTGTAGTTACATGTATTGAATCAAATTATGTGATGGGAAATATATGTGTATTCTGAATTGAAATTCCTAGTATAAATGCCCGACAACAAGATTGTTTTAAGTCCAGTCCCACATGGGAAATGCGGTCTGTTACAGTTAAAGTCGCAGCACATTAGTCCAATTTAAATCAACAATTACCCTAACAAAATAACACCAATTATTTTGTTCTGTTCCTCTCTTCAGCCACCATTCCTTTATCTCCTGAGGTTAACTGCAAATGACCAGTAGGCTATACAGAATCTCACGGCTGAAATATACAATGAGATCATACTCATCCTTCATTCAATCACACTTTGCTGCTCCACTCCATCTCCTCTGAAGTTTCATATCAAATGAATCTATCTTAACACAAGAATAAACATACTTGAAATGTGTAAATGATAAATAATGAACCAAACTCTCCTGCAATTTACTTGATTATTATGGGGACTCCAGGATTACTGATTACCTAAATTGGGTAGAATATTTGTTTCTGACATAGTAATATGGAGCACAAGACTACAAATCCATTGGAGAGGCTCTTCACGACTTTTATCTCTTAAGTTAACTAGAATTTCAATGATATATCAGAAACTAAATCCTGGTCCAAATCTAAAAATCATAGCAGTTGGTCTAGGAGTGGGATCAATCTCTGCTATGCAACTTTGTATCATTGTGGATGGAATCCTGTAACTTTCTGAGTTTACACAAAATGAAATTGTAACATTGCCTTTGTTTCAAGTCCTGGAGAGATATTTCAAATTGTAGCTATCTCTTTAGGAGATGAAAGTTCTTTGAGTGGCAGAATTGCACCATTTGTAATTGACGTGTATTGCGATACATTTCCAACCCCAGGATTAACTACACTGGGTGCACTGGCATGTTGAGTGCTTTTCAAAGTTTTTATTACTGGCATGTGACGGACACTGAGCTGTGCTATTTCACTATGAAATATGGGCTATCCTTCTCTTATCAGTGGAGGGTATCTAAAATTGAGGGTCACAATTTTTGTGCCAAACATAATACCAAGTTGAACTGATCTCATCTGCCTGTACATGATCCATGTCCCTCTATTCTCTGCACTTCTATGTGCCTATCTGAAAGCCTCTTAAACACCACTCTAGTACAGGCATGTGCCGTCAGGGTAGGCAAGGTAGGCAGTGCCTACCCTGACTAAAATTATAAAATGGTAATTATGAATTATAAATAGTAAAGGCACGGGAGAATTATGCCTACCAAAGAGATCGATCTCTTAAGTAGGCATAATTCTCCCGTGCCTTTCATCCGCAGCACATGTAACACGCGGACGTATGTGCAGCTCACATGCTGTCGACGCTGCTTCAAGCCGTCAATGACAACAGTCTATGAACGCAGCTGAAATTCTGCCTTTGCACCGTGGACTGCGTGCATGTGCTGCGTAGCATACTGCGCATGTACAGCGCAAGTTTCTTGGTGGTATTTCAAACATGGATTGTCATTATCTTAAGAGTATCATAAGAGACAAAGAGAAGAATGGAGTTTGTGTACAAATAATGTGGCAAGTAAATTTCTTTGAGCTATATGTTTTTAAATACAGGTGCACAACCTTTTATCCGGAGTTCGGGAAACCGAAAAGCTCCGAAAACCGGACATTTTTTCCAGGATATCGTCTGCACACCAAAGCTCGCGTTTCGCGCCAAACTTGACCCGAAACGACCCATGGTCAACCCAGGTCTGTACTACTGTAGCGGCTGCCTCCTCCCCGGAGACCGGGGAGACACTTAAACATCTGTAAATCATTGCTTAAATGTTAGTCAGTTAGTTTGGAGGGCTTTTATGTGAAGGGGGGGGGGGTGAAGCGGAGCTGGGGCTACGGGCGTCCGGCCGCGGGCGGCGCCGGTTGTAGCTCCGACCCCGGCAACTCTACCCCTTGCTGCGCGGTGCTCCAAATCCAGCGCGGCCCGCGGCCGGACGCCCGCAGCCCCAGCTCCGCGATGTTGTGTGTCGGCGGCCACAGCGCTCCGGAGCTTACCGCACGGCGACCCGGTAAGGCATTGCCCGCTCCCCGCTGGTATCCCAGCGCTGCGCCGCCGCCGACTCCCAACTTCGCGGAGCTGGGGCTGCGGGCGTCCGGCCGCGGGCGGCGCTGGATTTGGAGCGCCGCGCAGCCAGGGGTAGAGTTGCCGGGGTCGGAGCTCCAACCGGCGCCGCCCGCGGCCGGACGCCCGCAGCCCCCAGCTCCACGATGTTGGGTGTCGGCGGCCACAGCGCTCCGGAGCTTACTGCACGGCGACCCGGTAAGGCATTGCCCGCTCCCCGCCTCTCCGACCAGGTAGGGGACTAAGAATTAAAGTTTCCCCCTTCACCCCCCCCCCACCACATAAAATCCCTCCAAACTAACTGACTAACATTTAAGCAATGTTTTACAATGATTCCCCGATCTCCGGGGAGGAGGCAGCCGCTCCAGACTTTTCAAGCCGCCCGCGCTAACTACCTAATCTACGCTAAAAATCTTCCATTCGGAAATCCGAAAAATTCCGAAATCCGAGAAGTGTTTGGTCCCAAGGCTTTCGGATAAAAGATTGTGCACCTGTACTTTATTAAGAGATAAGGCTTTTGAAGACAAATTACTTTATAAAAGTCGACTGACTGCCTACTGGAGAGAACAATCTGCGCAAGCGTGGTTTTTAAAGATTTTTTTATGTCGACTGACAGATTACGGAGAGGAGAACAATCTGCGCATGCGCGGTTATTACAATTTTTTTTAAAGCCGACTGACTGCCTACCCTGAGTACGTGCCTGCTCTGGTATCTACCTCCACTACTACACCTGGCAATACGTATCAAGCCTCTATCATTCTTTGTGTACAAAATACACATTGCCCCGCACATCTCTATTCCACTTTCCCCCTCTCACCTTATACCTATGCCCTCCAGAGTTGGACATTTCCACCCTGGGGAAAAAAGATTCTGACTGTCTTGATTTGCTGAGTTCTTCCAGTAGTTTGTTTTAAGCTGCAGATCTTCAGCCTCTTGTGTCCCTGTATCTACATTTTATTTTTGCACCTGGAGAGCATGACTCATTGATACTTCAGTTTCTGCTTTGACCAAATTGATGATGTGGCTGCAAATCATGCTGAGGAATGTTTAAAAAAACAAATTTTCCCCCATTATGTCTGAAATTAGTACCTGTCATAATTTTGCACGATCTGACAGTTTCAAATAAAGGTTTCCTTTAAAATTATTTTAGATTAATTTGTCAGAAAATAATTTTATCATTCATACCTTGCATGAAAATGGCAGAAAATTAAACTATCACAAAGCATTTTAATTGCCCGGCATGACTAAAGAATAATACAAACTCATTTACTGGTTATAAAGGGAGAATGATTATAGACCACACCAGCTGATATGCTGAAGAGGTGAAGTCCAAAACAAGCTACGCCTCAAGCCTAGTTGTCCTAGTGCAGTTACTTCACAGGCATCTCCCCCAACACTAGACTATTGTCCAGGTTTCTTCTGCCGATAGAAAAATAGACCAATCCAATTCAGCCAATTACAAGTCTGTCAGTTTACTCTGAATATGAAAGTAAATGGTGGAAGTTGTGGTTGTTAGCATTATCAAGTGACATTTTCGCACCAATCCTTATCGATCCTTATCTAATCCTTATCTAAGGCTCATTGATCTTCAGCTTGGACTTTTCTCCAGACTTCATCAGACTCTTGAGAGCTCAATTGGACATCAATGTAGCATTGAGGTGAGTACTGTATTCCTGCAGAATTGAAGTCATGAAAATCTGATACCAATGGGAATCCAGTGGTAAGTTCTTCACGTTGTGAAGTCGTTATCCCACACAAATGAGGATGGTTGTGTTTGTTGGAGGTAAATTATCTCAGCCCAAAATGCTTCCGGAGGAATTCCTCAGTCTAGTTTACAGATACAGTGCGAAAACAGACCCTTCGGCCCACCGAGACCATGACGACCAGCAATCCCCACACACTAACACTATCCTACACACACTGGGGACAATTTACAATTTTACCAAACAAGCCTGTACGTCTTTGGAGTGTGGGAGGAAACCGGAGCAGCTGCAGAAAACCCACAGATTCATGGGGAGAACATACAAACTCCATACAGACAGCAGCTGAGGTCAGGATTAAACATAGAAAATAGGTGCAGGAGGAGGCCATTCGGCCCTTCGAGCTGATCGTCCTCTATCAATAACCCGTGCCTGCCTTCTCCCCATATCCCTTGACTCCACTAGCCCCTAGAGCTCTATCTAACTCTCTCTTAAATCCATCCAGCGGCTTGGCCTCCACTGCCCTCTGTGGCAGGGAATTCCACAAATTCACAACTCTCTGGGTGAAAACGTTTTTCTCTCACCTCAGTCTTAAAGGACCTCCCCTTTATTCTAAGACTGTGGCCCCTGGTTCTGGACTCGCCCAACATTGGGAACATTTTTCCTGCATCCAGCTTGTCCAGTCCTTTTATACTTTTATATGTTTCTATAAGATTCCCCCTCATCCTTCCAAACTCCATTGAACCTGGGTCTCTGATGCTGTAAGGCAGCAGCTCCGCTGCCTCGGCACCATTTCGCCCATTGAGCGTTTCGCTCATGGTGCCCTCGTGCCAGACATTTTTAGTTGCAACATCAGTGACTTCCATTGTAAGGTCAGAAATATGGATGTTAGAAACATAGAAACATAGAAAATAGGTGCAGGAGTAGGCCATTCGGCCCTTCGAGCCTGCACCGCCATTCAATATGATCATGGCTGATCATCCAACTCAGTATCCTATACCTGCCTTCTCTCCATACCCCCTGATCCCTTTCGCCACAAGGGCCCCATCTAACTCCCTCTTAAATATAGCCAATGAACTGGCCTCAACTACCTTCTGCGGGAGAGAATTCCAGAGATTCACCACTCTCTGTGTGAAAAAAGTTTTCCTCATCTCGGTCCTAAAAGATTTCCCCCTTATCCTTAAACTGTGACCCCTTGTTCTGGACTTCCCCAACATCGGGAACAATCTTCCTGCATCTAGCCTGTCCAACCCCTTAAGAATTTTGTACGTTTCTATAAGATCCCCCCTCAATCTTCTAAATTCTAGTGAGTACAAACCGAGTCTATCCAGTCTTTCTTCATATGAAAGTCCTGACATCCCAGGAATCAGTCTGGTGAACCTTCTCGGTACTCCCTCTATGGCAAGAATGTCTTTCCTCAGATTAGGAGACCAAAACTGTACGCAATACTCCAGGTGTGGTCTCACCAAGACCATGTACAACTGCAGTAGAACCTCCCTGATCCTATACTCAAATCCTTTTACTATGAATGCTAACATACCATTCGCCTTCTTCACTGCCTGCTGTTCATTGATGATGAATGTTTAATTCCATTCTCTAGTCTTTAGCAAATTAAGCTGTCCATTCCTGCATGGAGCAACCCTTGGTAAACACTAAATTATGGGCCAATCTGTGGGAAAATTCATTCATCTCACTGAAGTGCTAATCAAATGACTAGACCCAACTAGAGAGAGTCAAATCATGTGATACTCTTGATAGTCAGTGGAATAATATTGCTGAGTTGTCCTCTGTCAAAATTCTTTGGGAAGATAACCATTGACCAGGAACCTAACTGGGGGATCCACAAAAATATTGCACTGTGAAGGTGTCAAATGTTAGGCATTGTCACTTCCTCACACTTTCCCTTGCAACCGCAAGAGGTGCTACACTTGTCGCTTTACCTCCCCCCTCGACTCCATTCAAGGACCCAAGCAGTCGTTCCAGGTGCGACAGAGGTTCACCTGCATCTCCTCCAACCTCATCTATTGCATCCGCTGCTCTAGGTGTCAGCTGATCTACATCGGTGAGACCAAGCAGAGGCTTGGCGATCGTTTCGCCGAACACCTCAGCTCGGTCCGCATTAACCAACCTGACCTCCCGGTGGCTCAGCACTTCAACTCCCCCTCCCATTCTGTATCCAACCTCTCTGTCCTGGGTCTCCTCCATGGCCAGAGCGAGCACCACCGGAAATTGGAGGAACAGCACCTCATATTCCGCTTGGGGAGTCTGCATCTTGGGGGCATGAACATTGAATTCTCCCAATTTTGTTAGTCCTTGCTGTCTCCTCCCCTTCCTATCTCTCCCTCAGCCCTCGGGCTCCTCCTCCTTTTTCCTTTCTTCTACCCGCCCCCACCCCCCCCCCCCCCCCCCCCATCAGTCTGAAGAAGGGTTTTGGCCCAAAACGTTACCTATTTCCTTCGCTCCATAGATGCTGCTGCACCCGCTGAGTTTCTCCAGCATTTTTGTGTATCCTCACACATAAATCTTTTTACCTTTACAGATTATGACAGGCTACTTTCCATTTGCCTGAGTCAGTACAGCCGCAACAACACTCGAGATTCAACGCATACTAGGTCAAAGCAGCCCACTTGTTTGAAACCCATTCATCTTCCCAACATTCACTTCCATGTTGAAGTGCGTACCATTTATATATTGTATGAAAGCTAAAATAGCATCTCCAAAACACATAACTCCTACTATCTAGGAATGGGAAAACCACCGCCTGCAAGTATTACACCATGCTGACCTTCACCTGTCTTTCAGTGTTGTTGGTTTTCCCTTTTGAACCTTCATCGGAAAGGCTACAGTGTGTGTATGTGCGTGAGTTCGTGTTTTGGTATTGGTTTAATTACTGAGATGGAGTGACAAAGGTTGTTTTGCTTGTTATCTAAGCATTTCATACCATACTTGAGTCCACCCGTCAGTATAAAATAGAAAATAAACAGATTGCAGAATATAGTATTACAGCAAGATCGATTGGGAGATCGGGAATTCATCCTAATAGTGGTCCAATGAAAAGTCTGATAACAGCAGGGAAGAAGCTGTTCTTGAATTTGGTGGTAATTGCTTTCAAACATCTCTATCTTATGCCCGACAGGAGAAGAGTGAATGACCGGCTTGTAATTGATCCTGGCTATGTTGGCTGCTTTCCAATGACAGCGTGAAGTGTAGATGGAGTCAGTGGGAGGAGGGTTGGCTAGATTGTGTGATGTATGAGGCTGTGTTCATAACTCTCTGCAGATTCTTGCACTCCTGAGCAGAATATTTGCCACATCAAACTGAGATGTATCCAGATAGAATCATTTATATGGTGCTTTTGGTAGATCATTGGAGACATGACAAATTTCCTTAGTCTTCTGCTGAGGAAGTAGAGATATTGATGTGCATTCTTACCATAGTGTCAATGTGTTTGAACCAGGATATGTTGTTGGTGATGTTTACATCAAGGAACATGAAGGTCTTGATCATCTCCACCTCAGCACTATTGATGCAGACAGGGCCGTATATTCCAAACTCAAAGTCAAAGACCAACTGCTTTATTTTAAATTTGAGGGACAGGTGGTATCATAGGTCATGTGATAGGAGCAGAATTAGGCCATTGGACCCATCAAGTCAACTCTGCCATTCAATCATGGCAGATCTATCTCTCCCTCCTAACCCCAATCTCCTGACTTTTCCCCACAACCCCTGACACCCGTACTAATCAAGAATATATCTATCTCTGCCTTAAAAATATACATTGACTTGGACTCCACAGCCTTGTGTGGCAAAGAATTCCACAGATTCACCACCCGCTGACTAAATAAATTCCTCTTTGTCTCCTTCCTAAAGGAACATCCTTTAATTCTGAGGTTATGACCTCTAGTCCTAGACTCTCCCACTGGTGGTGACATCCTCTCCAATCCACGCTATCCAAGCCTTTCACTCTTCGGTACGTTTCAATGAGGTCTTCCCCCCTTATTCTTCTAAACTCCAGCCCAGTGCCAACAAACGCTTGTCTTGTCTGGGGTCTTGTCGTCATGCTACTAAACTCTCTATTTCCTTCTTGTATTCCGTTTAGTTTTTGCTTGAGATCTGGCTCGCTATGCTGAGTGTCACCTTCACACTTGTAGATGGAGTGAAAGCAGAATTTGTGTGTGTGTGTGTGTGTGTGTAAATGTTTCTGTGTCTTTAACTGTGTGTTTGTGCATCTTTATGCATGTATTTGTATGTCCATGTGTATATGGTAAGGGTGGGGTGTGGTTTCGTGGAAACTGCTCACCATCAGATTCAGAATGAGAATTAAGGAGGGATTTCAATACTCCCTTGCCTGTGGCACCCACATTCCTTAATAATATATTCTGAAAAGTTAATTTCAGTTTTGCATCCTCAACAACCTGCAATTTACAGTCTCCCAAAGCGAGTCATTTTTCCTGAGAAAATTATGTTTCGTCTGCAGTTCAGACTTCTCCAATTTAATTTAACTGGTGCATCAGATTCTGTTTGAAGCTGCTTAGTCGTTTTATGATTATTGATAAAGGAGACAGAAAATTTTCAGTTCAGTCGAGTGGAATCCCTGGGATGCCATATGGTTTGATGTGGAGGACATAGAAGCTGCCAGATTAGAATTTATTATCCTTGTTTTTGGTTTTTACTATTCACGTGTTGAATCTCTCCTCAAGAGAAGCTGTAAGTAGTCGATTTGCATGAAACATTCTATGAATATTTTCCCATCAGGGTATTTTTTAATTTTTTAAATAATCATTGCAGGAAAATGACATCTTCAATTCTTGTGCCCCTGTTCGGCTTCCTCACATTGACGTTGGCTTCACCTCCATCATTCAGTCCACCTACAGGTAAGTCGAACCATACTGTAGGTATGTTGCAAAGCCTACCTGAAGCGTCTTTGAAAATCTGCCGCTGCGGGTGTGCGCGATTTTGGCGCCGTTTAGAGGGGGCGGGTTTAAAACGCGATTTTCTCTAGGCTGTTCAAATCGAAGACGTTCAGCCTAGTTAATTATTAACGAAAAATCGCTGGAAGACCCCGTCGCAAAAGCTATTATTAGGTTTAAAGGCCTTGAATAATAGTTATAGTAGTTTAAAAATCAATCTCTAAACCCGCGACCGCCAGCAACCGCAGGGTCTCATAAAGCAAACCACAGAAGGTAGGTTGTATATTTTTACATTAAAAAGGGCTTCTAAAGATCCCTTTATACAAAGTTTAATATTGCGAGTAGCTCATTTTGGGCCCATTATATCGCGCAGTATTTTTCTGGGCATTTGGGGCACAAATCTACCGCAATGTGAACGTTCTAAACCAGCGCGTTCCACAGGGACCCACTGGAAAGCTGATTTAAATGGGCATTTATTTACAGCAATTGAACACTGAATTCCTTCCATTTGGCCTATAAATTAATGTAAATGAGATTTAAAAATCATGTTTTATTGTGAATTATTTGTGAATATTATTTGGACATTTAGGCTATTTAAAAATGTTAATCATTTATTAAGAAATGGATAGATGTTTAGATCTAGTAATTGAAGTCTGAAATTAGCTACAATTAGGTAACTAACTAATTATATGCTTTAATTTCAGGTCATCCAAGTAAGATTATTTTATATTTGTTTCAGAATGCTTCAATCTATGATAACTGAAAATGTCATTCAGTTCTCTTAATTTTTAAGAAAGTTATGGGCTTTTGACTGTTCACGATCACAGCTTTTTTGTTATGTCCATAGAAAATCAATAGGGAACAAGATGCTCATTTCCGAGTATGAAAATGGCCATAACTTTTTAAATACTTGAGATATGAAAGTGAATTAGGTGTCAAATTAAACTTATTTGTATGCTTTATCTGATGGGATAAATTACAGACTTGATTTTTAAAATCTCAAAATTTTGTAACATTGCTACATACTGCAAGAGATTCTGCTTAATGTAAACAATTCCAGGCTGTAGAGTAATGACGTCTCTAATCACAGATAAATCAAGTTCTAACTCGTCTGTACGTCTATTCAATGTGTTCAATGGTGCTTCATTGTCACTTTTGTACTGCACAGTGAAATTCTTTTTGCATGGATCACACATGCACGAGTTGCCAAATTCTGGTGCCATTTACAAAAAGTCCAAAGTCCGATCCACGCTCTTGATGTATTGAAGCGGCTCCTGGTCCAAGTAAGCCCCTGATGTCCCTCTCCCCACCTGGCTGCTATTGCTTCCCAAGGACGCCTCCTGCAGCCACCCTTGAAGGTGCTGGATGCAATACCCCAGTCCCTCTCCTACCAGCTTACTTGCAGCCATTGTCGCCAGCTGCTCCCTCCTCCTCGGCTCTCCGCTCTTTGGGGCCAAGCTTGGTGGTTTCCGCGATGGTGCAATCTGTGGCCCACCCCCACCAAGTCTTTCTTTGCCGCAGTGAGCCAGGCCTGCCATCGCGCATGACCACAGGGGGGCACTGCAGCTTCCCTTAACAGGTCACGACTCGCCAGGTCTTCCTCCGTCTGGCCACCGGTTCTCCTGGGCGGGTTCCCGACTCCACGGTATCCCGGGAGCCTTCTGCCACCACGCGGCATCTTGGGAACCATCAATTAAGTGGAATTGGTGGGTGTTACTTGTCCTTGAACACCAAAAAAACTAAACGACTCATGGCATAATAAATGGCTATCGCCTGACAAGTAGTGATTGAAAAGTTGATTTTTAGATTTTGTCGTTTAAAATAAATATTTCCAAGTGTACCACTTGTTGCTTAATTATTTAAACTATAGTTGTTCTTTTGTGTACAGTTCACTTAGTTGTATGGGTAAGTACAAATCAAAAATGTTTATGGTTAAGTCTTCGGATATTTTTCTCACTATCACTTGAGAACACATTACTCTTCCAAACAACTTTCATCCATCAAACCAAGTATACACAGAATCTAAGAAAGCAAAATCATCCAAGATGGTAGAGGAAGGAAAACCTAACTTGCAAACAAACACAGAACAATTAGATTATGTAACCTAATACAACCAATATAGCTTATTTCAGTTAATTCTTCACTTGTTTTTGATGGCCTTCACATGGGGAAAAGATTTTCACTATTTGCCCTTAATAATATTGTAAACCTCTATCAGATCATCCTCTGCTTCCTTTGCCCCTGAAGAAAACAAGCCCAACTCACCCAAATCTCTCTCCATAACTAAATTCTTCAGTCCAGGCAACATCCAAGTGAATCTTCTCTGCACTCTCTCTTCCAGTGTGGTGACGAGAACTGCACACCAAAGCCCACAGGAGATCATAGTTGCTGAGGCAGTGGTTAGTGTTCTGCAGTGTTCAAGAGCATGGTGGTTGCTGGGAAGAAGCTGTTCTTGAATCTGGAAGTCCCAGTTTTCAGGCTCCAATACCTTCTTCCTGATAGTTGTAGTGAGTTGAGAGCATGGCCAGGGTGGTGTGGGTCTTTGATGATATTAGCTGCCTTTTTGAGGCAGCATCTCCTGTAGATCCTTTTGATAGGGAGGGAGTTATGTACCAGTGATGGACTGGGCAATGTCTACCACCTTCTGCAGCCTGCTTCATTCCTGGGCATTTGAGTCATCAAACCAGGGCGTGAGGCAACTATTCACTGTGCACTTGCCGAGGTTTGATAGAGTATTTGACAACACACCAAATCTCCGCAATTTTCCAAGGTAGCATAAGCATCAATGAGCTTTCTTCACAATTGCATCAATATTCTGGGTCCAGGAACGATCTTCAGTGATATGCACGGCCAGGAGCTTGATGCTGACTCCACCGTTCTTCCATCGATAAAGACAGGCTCATGGATTCCTGACTTTCCCCTGCTGAAATCTACAATTAGCTCCTTAGTCTTGCTAACCTTTGAGAGCAAGATTGGTGTTCTGGCGCCATTCAATCAGATGATCAATTTCTCCCTTGTACTCTGACTCATTATTACCTGTTATTCATACGGCAACAATGGTATTGTGTGTGATTTTAACAGTCTTTGAAGAGGTGTCTGGCTACATCAGTACAGGGAGAATAGAGTGAGGACTGAGCATATAACCTTAAGGTGCTCCTGTGATGATGGTTATTGAGGAGGAACTATTCTTACTTATTTGCCGATTTTACATGGTGGATTGTTTAGATGGCCATACTGTATTTTTAAGAAAATAATCTTGAGTAAAGAAATTTATGTTTAGTTTAGTTTAGAGTTACAGCGCGGAAACAGGCCCTTCGGCCCACTGAGCCAGATCCCCGCACATTAGCACTACCCTACGTTTTTTACATTTACACAAGCCAATTAACCTACAAACCTGTACGTCTGGAGTGTGGGAGGAAACCGAAGATCCCGGAGAAAACCCATGCAGGTACAAACTCCGTACAGACAGCATCCGTGGTCAGGATCGAACCCGGGTCTCTGACATTGTAAGGCGGCAACTGCCGCCCAAGAGAAACCTTATTCTATCATTAGTAACCCAGCAGTGAATTGAGTCACTGAAGGCGAAATAAATGGCATTCTCATTCTTTGTTGCAGACTGCAACATCTGGATCTTATTAGAATGACTGGCCCAGGAGATATATTTCCGTTTTGATTTTAATTGCATAGAGGAAAGTTTGGGTAGATCTTGTGCTCTATAATAATCCACTTTTTGCCTCATGGTTTTGATTGTTGCTCCTCATTTTGTTTATAGAATCATGCCAGAACCAAGGTGTTAATTTTGACCGCATTCATATTCTGGAAAGGGAAGCAGTGGAGTTGAAATGCCCTCAATTGGAATATGTAAAGCCTGCAATGCAGAATTACAGCGTTATGTGGTACCACAACAAAACATCAGAAGTAATAACAACAGACAAGAAGAAAAGGATACACGTGGACAATGATTCTCTTTGGTTACTTCCTGCATTAATTGAAGATACTGATCATTATATCTGTGTTGTGAGGTAAGGTTCCAAGATTACTCACATGAGCGATTCTTAGCTCTCTCGATATTCAATACTCGCATCCAGACCAAGTAATGTTAGATGGTTCTACATTGGCGCTATAATAATCCTCAATAGAATTATTAATCCGTTATAGGCTCATTCATTAAATTTCCAATTGTAAATATTTCATCATTTATCAGAATTCTTTGGTGCACCAAGTTATTTCATTATCATTAGGTTTTCAAGTTTGATCGATGTTTCATATTTCAAACAGGGTGGCAGGCTACACTTTCAATAATTGAGTGATCAGATTATTGTAAGTCAGCCAAGTTGTCAACTTTCCGGTTACGCTTTGTGTAGCTTTGGGTTTATTACTGTCACATGTGCCGAGGTACAGTGAAAATCTTTGTTTTGCATAGAATCAAATCAGATAATACCATACATAAGTACAATCATTAAACTCCAGTACAATTGGTAGGGTGAAGAGAAAGATACAGTGCAGATCATTGTTCTCATCACTGTAGCACAGCAGTTCCATTGACAAAGCCCGATGACCGCAATGAAATAATGGTGAATCATACAGTACCCTAGTTTACGGAAGGACCATTCAGAAGCCTGATAACAGAGGGAAGTAGCTGTTTCTGAGTCTGGTGGTTCAGGCTTTCAATCTTATGCCTGTTGCGAGTGAGGTAAAGAAGGAATGACTGGGGTGGGAAAGGTCTTTGATTATGTTTAGATTTGCATGCTAACGAAACAGATCAGATATGCTATACGGAGACACAATCAGTTCAAATCAAATACAGTGGATAGAGTAAAGAGGAAGGAAGATATAGAGTGCTAAATATAGTTCTCAACAATGCAGCGCATCAGTTCCTTAAACAAAGTTCAATGTCCTCAATGGGGTAGAGGTGGATCGAACAGTAACCTAACTTATGAAAGGACCATTCAAAAGCCTGATAGCGGAGGGCATGAAGCTGGCCCTGAGTCTGGTGGTGTGAACATTTAAACTTCAGTCCCTATTGTGTTCAGTTCAGGGCACAATGTTATAGGAAAGGTATTGTCAAGCTTGAAAGGGTTCAGAAAAGATTTACGAGGATGTTGCCAGGACTAGAGAGTGTGAGTTATGGGGAGAGGTTGAGTAGGCTGGGTCTCTATTCCGCAGAGTGCAGGAGGATAAGGGGTGATCTTATAGAGGTTTCTATGATCATGAGAGGAATAGATCGGGTAGATGCACAGTCTTTTGCCCAGAGTAGGGGAATCGAGGACCATAGGACATAGGTTCAAGGTGAAGGGAAAAAGATTTAATAGGAATCCAAGGGGTAACTTTTTCACACAAGGGTTGGTGGGTGTATGGAACAAGCTGTCAGAGGAGGTAGTTGAGGCTGGGACTATCCCATTGTTTAAGAAACAGTTAGACAGGTACACGGATAGGATAGGTTTGGAGGGATATGGACCAAGTGCAGGCAAGTGGGACTAGTGTAGCTGGGACATTGTTGGCCGGTGTGGGCGAGTTGGGCCGAAGAGCCTGTTTCTACACTGTATCACTCTTCTGTTTGGGAGGGAGCAGGGAGAAGAAGAAGTGACCGTTGTGGGACGAGTCTTTCGTTATGTTATGCTATTCCAAGGCAGCATAAAGTGTAGATGGCGTCAATGGAGGGGAATCTGGTCTGTGTAATGGACTGGCCTACATCAAGCTGTGGGGAGATCTATAAGCAGGAGGATCACCATAAGAGGGGGTGATTGGTCCATGACAGTGGGAGCTGCATTATTGTACCTTTGCAGCAGCAGCTCTAGTGAAGCCTTGGAGTGGTTCCTTGTAAAAGAGGGTCAGATCCGGTGAGGAATGTTAAAGAAAACTTTAAAACACACTCCAAAGATCAGCAGAGCAATCAAGACTTAATTTAAGAACGTCAAATACAATGGCCAGTGAAAACAATTAAACTAGACTGTTCGCCGAACAGAGATTCATGTGATCTTCCTATATATTTTTTTCTCTTTATTGTTTGTTTACAATTCTAACCCATAACAGATTTCACAGGGGCACTTCAGCATTTCGTCTTTTTTCAGAATGGTCCAACCACAGTTGTAAATCATGCACTTCCAATAGGCACAGAGCAACTGACAGCTCAAGCTAACCCTCATGGTAGCTAAACAGATGCCTCGTTACCCTTTGACCATGTCATCCCTACCTCCTTGTATGATTATTATTTTAAAAGAAGTGCGCAATGTGCCGCTTGGTCCTTAATCAGTCTTGATTAGGAGTCCCACACATCAGCCATCATAAAGTACTCTGGTTAAGTTTTATGAATCCATGATGTTGTTTTCACGTTGAAAGAAAAATGAGGCCTGTTCATGTTTTCTCCTTCAATTATTCAACTTGCATGCTTTGTGCATTGAAATCAATTACCATTTTTATTTGTGAGATATGCATTCAGAGGCCATTCTAACATTTTGATGTGCACTCACAGGTATTCTACATTTTGCATCAAAGAGGCTGTTTCATTGACAATTAGTAACTCCACCAGTGCATCATGCCCACAGAATGGCATTTCCTATTCGTCAACATCTTATTCAAGGACATCAAAAGTAATTCATTGCCCTGAAATCGCCAACTATGTGGATTTAAATAGAGATTTTGCACTCAAGTGGTACAAGGTAAGGAATCCGTAATGTGGTTAATTGGTTTATGACATTGACTACTGTACTGATTGAAATGATGTATCATTTAAAATAATTTCTAGAAGTATTTCTTAAGTGCTGAACAAGAATACAACAAAAATAGATTGGGACCAAAAAAAACTGCCCAGGCCCAAGTTCAACAAGTTCCTACTTTCCAAACACTAGATTTGTGATGAGGGTAGGTTTGCTACCTTACAGCGCCAGAGACTCGGGTTCGATCCTGACTCCGGGTGCTGTGTGTACAGAATTTGTACATTGTTCCTATTTCTTTCTTATAATTGATACAAATAAAGTGAGAATGATAACAGCTTCTGTGTATGCAATCAAGTCCAGGTAATGGCACAAAGATCAGTCTGTGCGGAGAAGGGAACATCAACCAAATCCTTGTATATCATCGTGAGAATAAGGGGTAAGCCATTTAGAACGGAGATGAGGAAACACTTTTTCACACACAGAGTTGTGAGTGTGGAATTCTCTGCCTCAGAGGGCGGTGGAGGCCTGGTTCTCTGGAAACTTTCAAGAGAGAGCTAGATAGGGCTGTTGAAGATAGCGGAGTCAGGGGATATGGGGAGAAGGCAGGAACGGGATACTGATTGTGGATGATCAACCATGATCACATTGAAAGGTGGTGCTGGCTTGAAGGGCCATATGGCCTACTCCTGCACCTATTGTCTATGAGACAATGGGGAAAAATGTACCTAAAGATCTCATCTAAATATCTGCAGAATGTTGGTGGGTGTAACGAGTTCCACGCAATTGAGTGAGCGTTAGTGATTAAAGCAATTGGGAAATAAATGTCACTATGTTTTTGGAATTGGAAAGTAAACTTTATCCCCTTTTACTTTGTTAGAGCTGGTAAATCAAATTCTGGGATCAAAGGGAATTTTGTAGTGAAACAAGAATTAATATTTCAAGCGAATGTCTATGAGAGCAGGAGAAGTAAGAAACTGCACTTGTTTTTCCTACTGCTATGGTTCTGGCAAAAAAAATTACTGATCTAAAATGTTAACACTCATTATCTTTCCACAGTTTAATGCCTGACCTGTTGAGTATTTCCAGCACTTTCTGCTTTTATTTCAGATTTCTTCTGCAGTGTTTTGATTTTCATTGGCGGCATGTTCGTCGTTTTCCTGCTGACATTGTCTGAAAAATTGTTTTGACACAAAACATAGTCTACCCATGGTCTCCTGAGATGCTGCCTGACCTGCTGAGTTACTCCAGCACTTTGTGTCCTTTTATGTATTAACTAGCATCTGCAGTTCTTTGATTTATGTTGTAGCTGCACTGTTGTACCAACAGGTGGCAACATTTGGACAATATCTTAACTTCCATCGCTGGAAATTATTTGGCATCATCTTTCAGCATGCAGTTTGAATTTTTATCGAGTTGCCTTTAAACTGCTGGAGTTCTTAATCTTACTTTAGTTTGCTAATACACTGAGGTTTAGTTTAGTGAGAGAGTATGGAAACAGACCCTTCGGCCCACTGAGTCCAAGCCGATCATTGATCACCCAGACACTAGTTATTACACTTTCACATCCACTCCCTACACACTAGGGGGAATTTATAGAGGCCAATCAACCTGCAAACCCAGTACAATTTTGGGATGTGGAAGAAAACTGCAGCATCCGGAGAAAACCTGGGTGGTCACGGGGAGAATATACAGGCAAAGCAATGACTGCAGCCGAGGTCAGGATGTAACTTGGATCTCTGGTGTTGTAAGTCAGCAGCTCTACTGTTACGCTGGTTGCAAACATCTGGGGCTATTTTTTGACCGAGTGGAGCCATAGGAATGTTGCAGACCTATCATTTATTTTCTCCAGTTGGAAAATCTGGGCTATAGGATACGTGGATATAGAATAGTAATTGTATATTCTTTTGTTTTCAGAACTGCAATCCTATTTCATATGGTGATTCAAAATACAACTACCACAAGAATAGAGGGTACCTTACTGTAAACAATGTGGAGCCTTCAGATGCAGGAATATATGTTTGTGAACTAGAGTTTATGCATAATGATTTACAATATAAAACATCAAGAACTATTGACTTTGATGTTAAAGGTACGTCTGTTGTGAGTCCCAACAGGACGGTAATGCATATGCCTTTCTTCGAAATGTTTTCCTGAGTTTTATTCTTCAATTGTAAAAAAATACTGTTTGCAAGAAATGGAAATTTCAAAATCGTATTTTTGAAGAATGCTGATTTCATTTTTTATTATTATAAATGCTTCTGATAGAATGCAGAACAGTTACTTTGGGAAGACATTAACAAGAAGATCAGACTATATACCTGTAGTCATTATTGCCATCTTGAACATGGAACCGAATGTATCAACATTCCATTTAATTAAGACGCATTTAAAATAAATTTCTATGCTGTCCACACTCAAAACTCTAGGTACATACAATAAAAAGGCTAATGCAAGTCAAATATAATTAATATTTAATCAAAGTGCTATTTTAAAGTAGTCATGGTCTTCTTTAGTTATCAGAATTAAGGGTATGATTTTGTTGTTACTTTTGTACATCAAGTCAGACTTTACCAATCTAAAAAACCTGCTGCATTTTACTCACTGTCTGCTCTTTTTACAGTTATGTATTTAATATGCAAATCACAATAATGATGTTTTAAAGGTTGTTATTTTTACAAAGTATGTTGGTGAATTGTTTGAATGTATAAATGCCTTAAAATGTGCTGAGATTATTGTAGATCAACAAATTAATTGTTAAACAATCAGTAACACCATCTAGTGGAATAGGATGGTTTGCTATAACCAGCACGACTTCCATATGTGATGATATAAGAGAGATATATGAATCATCATTAGGCACAGGTGAGGTGCCGAAAGACTGCAGTGCGGCTAATATTGTGCCTCAATTTAATAAGGGCTGGAAAATACAGATCACTGAGCCCAACATTTGTGGTAGGTAAGTTACTGGAGAAGATTCTGAGGGATAAACATAGAAACATAGAAAATAGGTGCAGGAGTAGGCCATTCGGCCCTTCGAGCCTGCACCGCCATTCAATATGATCATGGCTGATCATCCAACTCAGTTTCCTGTACCTGCCTTCTCTCCATACCCTCTGATCCCCTTAGCCACATCTAACTCCCTCTTAAATATAGCCAATGAACTGGCCTCAACCACCTGTGGCAGAGAATTCCACAGATTCACCACTCTCTGTGTGAAACAAAATGTTGTCATCTCGGTCCTAAAAGACTTCCCCCTTATCCTCAAACTTTGATAAGATACATATGCATTTGGATAGACAAAACTGATTAGTTCAAGTTCAAGTTCAAGATTAGGGATAATCAGCATGGTTTTGTACATGGAAAGTTGTGCTTATGAATTTGATTGGGTTGTTTTAAGAGGTAACCAAAAAGGTTGATGAAGGCAAGACTGTAGACATTGTCTACATGGACTTTAACGAGGCCTTTGATATGGTTCCGCATGGTAGGCTAATCTGGAAGGTTAAATCACATGGGATCTAGTGAGAGCTAGCCAATTGAATGAGAATTGGCTTCATGGAAGTAAGCAGAGGGTGATGGTGGAATGTTGCTATTCAGATTGGAGGCGTGTGACAAGTAGTGTGTCTCAGGGATCGGTGTTAGTTCCACTGCTGTTTGTGGTTTATATATGAATGACTTGGATAATAATGTACAAGGCATGGTTAGTCAGTTTGCACATGATACTTCATATATTGTAGATAGTTCTGGTTAAAAGAAATTACAGCAAGATCTTAATTAGCTGGGCAAATGGGCTGAGGAATGGTTCAATGGAGTTTATTGCAGATGTGCCAAGTGTTGCATTTTGGGAAACAAAACAGGGCAGGATCTTCACAGTAAATGCCAGTGGGGGGATCTTGGAGTGCACCTGGGAGTGTAGGTACATAGTTCCCTGAAAGTGGTACCACAGGAATGTGGTAGAGGAGGATTTTAGTACAATGATCTTCATCAGTCATGATATTGAATATGGGAAGGTGGAATGTTTTCTTACAGTTGTACAAGACATTGCCACATTTGGAGTATGTCACCTTGCAATAGGAAGGATGTCATTAAGTTGGAAACTGTGCAGAGGATTTCCAAGGATTTTGACAGGACTTGAGGACCTAAGATAAAGGGAGAGGTAGGCTAGGACTTTATTCCTTAGAGTGCAGGAGCCTGACAGGTGATCTTATAAAGGTGCACAAAATCATGAGGGGATTAGATCGGGTGAATGTGTAGAGCCTTTTTCCCAAAGTACTGGAATCAAGAACCAGAGGACATAAGGTTAACGTGAGAGGGGAAAGATTCAATAGGAATCTGCGGGCAACTTTTACACACAGAGAGTGGTGAGTAAATAGAATGAGCTGCCAGAGGAGGTAGTTGAAGCATAACAATTAAAAGACGTTTGGAGAGGTACATGGATAGGAAATGTTTAGTGGGATTTATGCCAAACACGGGCAGATGGAACGCGTTGATAGAGCATCTTGGTTGGCATGGGCAAGTTGGGCCAATGGGCCTGTTTTCGTGCTGTATGACTTTGACTTAATCAATAGGTGGCACAATGGGCTAAGTGTTCGGCTGGCAACCGGAAGGTAGTCGGTTCGAATCCCGCTTGGAGTGCATACTGTCGTTGTGTCCTTGGGCAAGACACTTCACCCACCTTTGCCTGTGTGTGAATGTGTGTGAGTGATTGGTGGTGGTCGGAGGGGCCGTAGACGCAGATTGGCAGCCACGCTTCCGTCAGTCTGCCCCAGGGCAGCTGTGGCTACAGAAGTAGCTTACCACCACCGAGTGTGACTGAGGAGTGAATGAATAATGCGATGTAAAGCGCCTTGAGTATTAGAAAGGCGCTATATAAATCCCATCCTTTATTATTATAATAGGTGAATTGGTGGAAGTGGTTAAAAGCTAATATGGAGATCAGTGGGTCAAATGGCATCCGACACCACCTTAATGACTATGATAAATGTGATCTTTCTTCTTTCATGCCAGCATTTCAGCATCAATTTTTATTTTGTGTGCAAGATCATTAATCATAAAATAAACAATAAGTCTGTATACCTTGCTCTAGAATACTTTATTTTCATTTTCACAGGCTGTAAAGCGACTGTAGGTCCAGAAATAATGCACCCCGAAAATGGTACAATTGAAATATCACCTGGTAAGTTGATTTTCCGTTGTCAAAAAAGGTGAGGATATAGTCAGAATCGAACCTGGGTCTCTGGCGCAGTAAGGCAACAACTTTACTGCTGCACACTGAGCTTTTGCTGTATCCCAGCTGAAATCACCTTTTCAATGTTCACTTTGTGCATAACATTTATTATAACATAATAATTTATAATATTTAAAAAATTACATTTGAGTAAAATCATGCAGTTGCTTATATGTAATATCGCTAGCAAATGATCTTAGTTTAAAAAATCGGATCCTTTTTAGATGTAGAATTCCTCACTTTCACCAGTGAAATATTTTTTTCTATTTAATAGAATGTAAATTTACAATAACATTTATATTTGTTTAGATAGATCAAGATGCATTAATTCTAATATTATGACGATTAGGTAAATCAGAATGTTTGCATGTTGTTTGTGCAGGTTCAAACTTCAATTTGTCCTGTGTGGCATATGCTGGATTTTGTGAGTCTTCTGTCATACTTATATATTGGCTAGTAAACAATGAATTTATTGAAGACTATATCAACGAATCTTTCCAGCTTGAAAAAAGGTATCCATTTCTGAATTTTCTGGGCTTGAATTAACACACAATTGAGTATCATTAAGAAGGTTCACAGGAGCTGTTGGGATTTTTGACTTAAACTCGTGTAAACTTTTTTCCATTAGGAAAACTAATGACGACCAAGGCAACTATCATCAACTGAATATAATATTAACCAATTTCAAAGAAGAGTATTATAACAAAGCATTTAAATGTGTCGCAGTAAATGGTGTGGGAGCTCAAATTGCAGCTGTTTATTTTAGAAAAACAGGCAAGTAATTCATTACAATATTTAAGAAAAGCAAAAGTCTTTGTTCAAAGGGCTATTTGGTATTTCTGATGTGTGATTTCTGTTTGATCTTATTGAATGTTAAATATTGACAATATCCGTCGATGTATTAATCCAGTCTGACACGACTGTGCGATGCACTTCTACACTTCTGGAAGATAATCAAGTTTGCATTTTGGGTCCTAAAAGATCATGTTTATGCTTGTGTTAGGAATTCAGAGTGAGCATTAAAAGAAAAGAAGGCCTTGAAATTGGACTATGCGGCACTGAATTTTTACTTGGCTTGCAGTACAATTACTATGAAAGGGGCATCTACTGCTTGTGTCATAAAGTCCAGGAATTCCATTCCATGGTGCTCTATGCACAGGGGACACTGGACATCACAGTGACATTCAGTAATGTACAGTGGTGCCACTTGATTATTTTTGCTGGACCTAGACCTGGACAGTAAACTGGACTGGTCCAGGAATGCTGAGGCACTGGATAAGAAGGGACAGAGCTGTCTGTACTTTCTGAGGAGGCTCCGCTCTTTCATCGACTGCAGTAAGATGCTGCAGATGTTCTATCCATCGGTGGTGGCCAGTGCCATCTTCAATGCTGGTGTAGCAGGGCAAAGGCAGTGGATGCCAACAGAATCAACAAGCTCATCAAGAAACCTGGCTTCATCCTGGGAGTGGAATTTGATTCATTGGAGGCGGTCTGGGAGGGGAGGATGCTCTTCAAACTGCAGAGCATCTTGGACAATACAGCTCACCCCCCTGCGCCCCCCCCACCAATGACACATGTCAACCTGAGGAGCACCTTCAGCAACAGACTAGTTGCACCAAGATGTAGCACAGAACGCCACAGGAGATCCTTTCGCCCAGTGTCTATCAAACTGTATCTACTGGAGTAGAGTGACTCCCCTCCTTCCCATACCCTCCAAGTTTTGCACATCCCCAATCCTGGAGTTTCCACTCGTCACTTTAATTTCATGTTTCATGTATCTTGTTGTGTTTTATGACAGTCCATCTGCATCCCTTTTGATCATATCTTTAAACACCAGCCAAACCCACTCACACCACTCGAGCTCACATTACTCTCCTTGTACCCATCCTCCACCCATCCAAATCTGCTCCCCATTCTGCCCTTGCCCTGATAATTCACTCACATCTCCAACCCCAAACACCAATTCACATCTGATTACAATTCCATCCGCCCAGAAACCAAGACCTGTGCATCTTGTGTGCTGTAGAATTTTACATTGCCAGATCCATGAATAAAACAGCCATGGCCACGAAGCAGGGATGGTTCAACGTGCCTTTGTTAATCATATTTCAGTTCGAAGGTTTAATTGGGTTTGGGTTATGTAAGTTTTATATGTTGTGCTTATGCACATACTTGACGTAGAAGTGCTTTCAGTTGAATTTTGACATATTGCAATACTTGGCAAACCACGCAGTGTTTCTATTCCAATATCCAATTTTATTGCATCCCTTCTTCCAAAGATTAAAAGCTGTAGCATTGGACGTCTGAGATCCACCTTTTGGAATTTCTTCCCTATACCCCTTTCTCTGCTCCTTTTGACATCTTTTGAAAAGGCAGAGGCTTCCCAATGACATTGGTGGGACAACACAATGTTTTGTACAACTGATGACCAAATAATTATTTTTTTTACAGCAATAAACTTGGCTCTCCAAGCACTTAGTGTGAAGCTGACCTTGCAGAATTTGTTCCATCTCAATTTTCATTAACATTCTTTAAACCTACTTTTTTCCACCAAATTTTAAACATCTGCATAACCTCCATGCTATGGCTTGCCAACATTTTGAACATTTTTATCAGATCTCTATGGCGTTATGTAATATACATTGGATTTGGGAATAAATAATATTCCTAAATTCCATTTCTCAGAATTACTTGAATTGTGCATATCAATTTAGATTTATTTAAAAACATACTTTTGTCATTTATATTTTTCTAACTATAATATAAACCATTTTTAGAACTGCTTATCAATTCTATTTCAACATGAAAATGTCTGCTTTTATTAACAGAAAAGAACTAGTTGGGAGTATATGCTATAAATATACAGGTCGATATACAGGCCAATGCTTTTGACGTTGTATGTTGCCAAACCACAGAGTCAGTCAGTCCAAAAAAATTGCGTAATGTTTTTCTTTCCATTTTGCAGAATTATAGTGTAAAATGTTTTTTAAATGAGTGTTGTTCAATTGTGTTGCCTTTCTGTGGTAATCCCAAGCAAGTAAATTGTGCACATTCAACGGTCAATTTTACTAAAATTTACTCTTTGTTTATGTTCAGCTGCTGATTTTACACGAGAGATCGTAGCTACATTTGGTGTGTTTGCATGTGTTTTATTCATCTGCATTTGCACGTACAAGATTTTCAAGATTGATATTGTCCTGTGCTTTCGTGATACCTTTGTAGTAAATAGTTCTGAAAATGGTAAGCGCAAATTTTATCCTTGTTTAAGAATATTTGCATATGAACTTCAAGCTATAATTACAGAGCCAAATACAGTTTAATTTAAAGGTACATTAAGTCAAACACTTTCAAGAGAGTTATGTTGGTGCTCTGTTTGTTTTCAGATGGGAAGAAATATGATGCTTATATCATATATCCACAAAGCACTTGTTCACCAAACAGTCCTGATGTACTTATCTTTGTTATGAATATATTGCCACGAGTTTTGGAATTCCAGTGCGGATATAGGTTGTTCATACCTGGAAGGGATGATCCTCCTGGAGAAGGTAAGACTGTTTGTTCAATGGCTCAATAAAACTTTATCGTCACATCTAGGTACAGTGAAATTCTTTATTTGCATACAGTTCTGTGACAATCATACCATACATTAGGCACCATAGTACTAAGTTTAAGATTGTAAGATAGTAGACCACACCGAGTCAGTACACAAAAGTCGCCATGTTTTGGGTGCCATCTTGTACACTTTAAGTCTGAATTTGTAAAAAACATTGTTAGAATCTTAACTTGGTCATAGAGGCCCGTTGTTCTGGTGGCGGCACTGGGTCGGTGTTGAAGAGATTGGCTTGGCAAGGCGATGTGTTGATGTCATTTACCGCTGCTCTGCGCTGCTGCAGCCCACGTCCATGCCGCCCGCTCGGCCACTTGGAATGGTGCCTGATCTAATGGAGCCCTAAGCTGTTCCAGAGCCTCCAATTCCCACTCTACTAACTCAACCACTACGATACCTCCTTGACATTGGCATGAGAATGTGCTGTCCTTCACCTTTGACAACCATCTCAGTCTCTGTGCCTCGGGTCGCCTCCTGCAGCCCACCCAGAGACTCTCCAAAAACATCGGGCCCCAAATGCTCACGGTCATTGATCTTTCCTTCTGTCCGCCGCTGCCGCCATTCATGTGAGAACGCTCTACGCCGCAGATCTTTGCATGTTGCATTAATAATCAATATAAGCATAGATGTTCTAAATATGGACATAATTCCACTCATAATATTTAACTATAGATAATGCACTCCCGGAGTGAAGATACTTGTACCTATTTTATTCATGCAGTTGCTGTAGGCATGGCAAGCAAGTTTAACCTTTATTGCTCAATATTAATTGCTCTTGGGGTGGGAGTTTGCAACCTTCACGTGGTCCACCCTGTTTCAACGAATGCAATCAACCTGGCGTGCACAATCAAATAAGATCCAATAGAACAAGTTGTCTTACAACTTTAGGCTGTGCACGCCATACGCAAGAAGAAGAGGATTAAATGCTCTTGAGAAGGTGCTGGTGAATTGCTGCCTCTGACTCCTGCAGTCCATTGAACCTACAGAGCATAGAACAATGCTGCACAGGAACAGGCCCTTTGCCCCACATTGTCCATGTTAAACATGATGCCAATTTAAACTAGTCACCTCTGCATACGCATAATCCATATCCTTCCATTCCCAGCATATCTATGTGCTTATCCAAACGTCTCTTAAATGCCACTAATGTATTTGACTCCACCACCACCACCACTGGCAGCATGTTCCAAGCACCTGGCAATCTGTGTAAAATACTAAACCCACACACCTCCTATAAACATTGCCCCTCTCACCTTGACACTATGCCCCCCTAATCTTCCACCCTGGGGAAAAAGATTCTGGCTGTCTACCCTATCTATGCCTCCTGTCTGTCAGCATACAGCATCGTCCATGTGATGAAGATATTCCGATTCTGCTATTGGGATCGTTTTCCATGATTTTGACCCAGAAATAATCACCATTTGTTTCTCGGTCAGAATGATATTTGAATTGGAATGTGTAGGTGGTGTGCCGACTGTCGTTGCACTTCTAAATGATGGACATTGCAGTTTTAGTGCAAATAAAACGTGCTTCTAAACTGTGTACTCTGTTAGAATCAGGGCTGCAAGATTCAATACGTTTTTTGAAAGGTCAATTCTGTATTAATCCTTCCACCCTTTTCTCCACTTTTGTAGCTTTAGTTGAACAAGTAAAAACAAATATTAAAGAAAGCAGAAGACTGATTATTTTGATGGCAAAGTCTTTGGATAAATGGCTGTTTGAGCAACAAGTTGGATTGCACGATGCATTGCTGTGTGACGAAGTGAAAGTTATTCTAATTGAGCTGGAGCATCACGATGATTATAGTGACTTTTCAGAATCAATGAGACATATTATACAAAAGAAAGGAACCATTAAATGGAAAAAAAAAGAATGGACTGCAAAATCTCCGTCTTCAAACTCAAAATTTTGGAAACAAGTGAGATATAATATGTCATCAAAATCTCCCCAGTCACAGGAAAATATTCACCTCATTTAATATGCACCAAATGGAACTCAATCCATCTTTGTATAGACTGAAGATTTCTAAAGTTACTCCCATAGGTATTTATGTAAAATGAAGAGGTGTATTACAAAACACCAGGGATTAGTTTATACATGGGTTTTCCGTTACGATCTAGGAGGTCGGAAGAATTCCATTTTGGAATATTATGAACTTCAAGGAAATTTAAACCCTTTAATTTTTTTCAAAACTTTATAGTGTCATATGATTTTGAAGGGTATACCTTTTTAGTTCATAATTTTATTTTAAAACTGTGCAACATCTGTACTTTATATTTAATATAGCATATAATGTCCAAAAAATAGATTTTGTTTTGTACATTTTCAGTAAATAGATTCAGATTCCTCATTTTGTCATATCTAAAGATTACTAAGCACAATCTAAAAGCAGATTTGTAATGTTGGATATGTACTATCGAATATGCTTTTAATCATACATAAGATCCATTTTGTAGAAACTAGATTTTTTTTTTAGATCCTTTTTTAAAAAAATATAATTTTGTTTTGTGGAAGAGTACGTTACAGAATGTTATGAATTTGACACCTTGCACAAACCTTAAATACACCCCGTGTGACTATTAAAAGTCAATAATGAGAAACAACCATACAGAGCTCATTTGTGTGAAATAACATAATGAACCAGATCGGGTGGCGCCATTGAGTATGGCTGCCTCGCCTGCAGCTGTTCTTCCTTTCATCTTTTTATTTTTAATCTGTCAAAAAGTTTTGTTTTGGAGGTCTTTGAGTCTTTTTATGTGGGGGAAGGGGGAAACTTTTTCTTAGTCACTGCCTGCAGCACTGAAGTACCATCGCGGAACGGACGATGCCTTATTGGGGTCTCCAAAAATTGTTAAATATAGATAAGAATCTCAGATGATAGGATGAGTTGGGCTGAATGGACTTAATTTGCATTTTACACACCCTTCCATTTCCTTGTTTTTAGGCTTTTTGGCAATGTTTTAGAACACATATAGCAAAGAGTAGGCAGTCTTTTTGGTCTACATCGACTGGAAGGCTGTTGGAAATTTGGCTCGGAACCACATTCACTGAAGTACAGATTCTTCTGCTGGTTTCCCTGGAATCCTTGTCCTGCAATAATTTATGAGGAATCATTGGCTCCTCTAAATTAATTGCTCATGCCAATGGGAGTGCGAACCAGTACTGTTTCTGGTAAAGGTGCAAGTGGAAGGATGAATGACCAAACATTAAAACATATTTTGTTGGGCTAGACTGTACATGATTGTTTAAGCTTCATCCTGGTCTCCAAAGCAGACAAAGGTGTTTGTCTTAACACTCAACCAATGAACAATTATCTTTGCCCTGACAAATGTTGGAACTCGGTTAGCAACCAAGTCACAACAGGGATCCATCCAGTGTCTGAATGGGAGAAATCTATCCGCTCTGGACTAAATCTTTGTTGTTTTAAACTATAAAACTCTGGTCTGTGTTTAAAATTCTATAGTTATCTGAAATGTTTAATATTATTGATTTAGCAACAACTGACTGTAAGGTTATTGTTAATTTGCTCATCTTGGTTTGCAAGCCTCTCTAAGGAATGGTTATTGAGCTACATCAAAATAGTAGGATAAAAAGATGCTGCTTGCATGAAACAGCGAGAAATATTAAACAAAAACAATTGGATAAAATATGTGAATCGATATGGCTACATTGTCACAGCAACAAAATGCACTATCAAGGGCTGTTCTTACTTTAAAATTAAAATTAGATTGTAAGTTTGATAAATGTTTAAATTATGTGGCATTTTCATTATTCTAAGTCACATTAGCTAGCTCCATGCATGAAGCCTTAAGGGCCTATCCCACTTTGCGATTTTTTGGGAGACTGCGAGCGTCAGTGACTGATGCCCGTAGTCACCCTAAAAACCGTCAAGTTGTAAGACATACTGTTACTTATGCTGTTGGGGTTAGGGCTAGGGTTAGGGACCACAGATCGGCTGTAAAATATTCTTCCTTCAATGCATGGATTTTAAACATTAATATATTAAAATGAATACAATAAAATCAATTGTGCAAATGAAAATATGTCTGAGTCGTTCAGTTTTATTTACAGATGTATTGGTCTGCTTCCAGATCCAATCACCATCGGTAACTTTTCACAGGAAAGGATTCAGTGAGTGTAGACAGATCTCCCCTCTCCCCTCCACTCCCCATCTGTGGTCCCTAGCCCTAACCCTGACCGGGCGTCAACCGCAGGACAGCATACGTCAGCATGTGACGGCGCAGAATGTCGCCTGAAGATTTTAAACATTCCAAAATCCAGGGGCGGCAGGGAGACACTGCGCATCACTACATGCGTCACGCCCCGACCACGCTGCAACAACCTCTTTTCAGGCTGTCGCAGAAAATGTCATCCAAGTGGGACAGGCCCTTTACTGTTCATTACATTAAAACAATCTTTGCCTGGGTAGTAGTTTCTCTGGCAAACAAATAATCTCTTACACATAGAATAATGCAAGTAAAGACTAAAACTGCTCAAGGGGGTAGAATAACATTTATTTATTCTACAATGCTATTAATCGTTCAGTACATCACAATACTGCAAGAAAATAATTCTGTAAAATTCAAATTGCTGGAAGAACTCAGTGGGCCAGGCAGCATCTGTGATGGGGAAATGGATTTCAATTTCCAGCTTGTGTAGGAAGGAACTGCAGATGCTGGTTTACACCGAAGATAGACACAAAATTCTGGAGTAACTCAGCGGGTCAGTCTGATGAAGGGTCTCAACCCGAAACGTCACCTATTCCTTTACTCCAGAGATGTTGCCTGACCTGTTGAGTTACTCCAGCGGTTTGTGCATATCTTCATTTTCCAACTTTGCTGTTTCTTGTGTCATCAGAAATTATTGCAGTTTGACAGAGGAAGTAATGCTCAAACGTAATATACTATCATGCATAGTTCTGATAAAGGACAGCATTTTGATGTAAAACCTAAAACCACTACCGGAACATCATCCTGTTTACAAGTGCTAAATATCTGTCATCTGCAGAGCCATTTCAGGTATAATTTAAAGGAACATTAAAGTGTGATTTTTACCTTGTGTAAATTACTTTCCCAACATTAAGAAAAACATGATGTTGATGTAAGGAATAATAAATTGTAATTAAAACAATGGTGCTGTGGTTTGGCAGAAACAAAGGCCCATTTCCAGTGCACACCACAGTGCATGGTGACCTGACCCTCTCACAGGTGATGGGGTGTCTAACTAGCTAAAAGAGCATACTCTAGGTTGGAGACCCTTTAGTTGAGCTTCTCAGCACCTCTGAAATTTCAGAATGCTCCAAACAGAGCTTTGCTGGTTGTCACCTGGGAGCAGATTGCTTACCTCCAAGATCTGAGGAATGCCTAGTTTAATTTAGAGATACAGCATGGAAACAGGCCCTTCACCGAACTGAGCCAATGCTGACAATTGATCACCCATTCACACTAGTTCCATGTTGTCCCACTTACTCAACTACTCCTTACACATGAAGAGCAATTTTTCAGAGGCCAATTAACCTACAAACCCGCACGTCTTTGGGATGTGGGAGGAAATCAGACTGCACAGAGGAAACCATTGTGGTCACAGGGACAACATGCAAACTCCACATAGAGAGCATCTGAGGAAGTAAATAGCAGGAGAGCCACCTAGATTTTCAGAAAACCTCTGATAAGATGCCACATGGGAGGCTGCTAAGGAAGATGAGAGCCCATGGTATCAAAGGGCAGCTACTAGTATGGATATCAGGTTGGCTGGATGGCAGAAGGCAAAGGGTGGCAATAAAGGGGGCTTTTTCTGGTTGGCTGCCAATGACTAGTGGAGGTCCGCAGGGCTCAGTGCTGGGGCTGCTGCTCTTCAACGCTGTATTAATGATTTGGATGAGGGGATTGAAGGCCTTGTGGCCAAGTTTGCAGATGATACGAAAATAGATGTAGAGTAGTGTAGAGGCAGGTAGCGAAGAGAAAGCAGGGACTCTGCAGAAGGACTTGGATAAGTTGGGAGAATGGGCAGAGAAGCGGCAGATGGTATATAGTGTAGCAAAGTGTGGAGGCATGCATTTTGGTAGCAGGAATAAAGGCGTAGAATCCAGAGATCGGAGGTGCAAAGAGACTTGGGAGTGCTGGTGCAGGATTCCCAAAAAGTTAATCTGCAAGTCGAATCAGTAATAAAGAAAGCAAACGCAATACTAGCATTTATTTAGAGAGAGCTTATATACAAAAACAAAATGTTATGCTGTGGCTCTATAAGGCGCTGGTCAGGAATATTGTGAGCAATTTTGGGCACCATATCTGAGGAAGGATGTGCTGGCTCTGGAGGGGATCTAGAGGATGTTTACAAGAATGATCCCAGGAATGAGTAGGTTAACATATGATGAGCGTTTGACGGCAGTGGGCTTATTTTAGAAGGATGAGGGGGGGGATCTCATTGAAATGTACAGAATAGTGAAAGGCTTGGATAGAGTAGATGTGGATAGGATGTTTCCACTAGTGGGAGAGTCTAGAACTACAGGTCATAGCCTCAGAATTAAAGGATGTTCCTTTCGGAAGGAGATGAGGGATTTCTTTAGTCAGAGGATGGTGAATCTGTAGAATTCTTTGGCTGTGGAGGCCAGGTCAATGGATATATTTAAGGCATTAGTACGTATGTCAGAGGTTATGGGGAGAAGGCAGGAGAATTGGGTTAGGAGGGAGAGATAGATCAGCCATTATTGATGAGTTAACTGGTCTAATTCTACTCCTATCACTTATGATCTTATGTTCAAGGGTGCTGACAAAGTTACAAAGTATCCCACGTTACTTGTATACACTCCTGATGTCACTACACATGTCCAACAATGTCTGTGGGGTAATAAATGCTGGTAACATGTTTAATCTGTAATGCTTTGACCAAAAAAGGGCTCTCCAAGCCCAATGGTTTGTAAATGACTCGTCTAAATGTTAAACTTCAGTTTTATTGCACAAGGTAAGCAAGGATAAGCTCCTTCCTCAATATGAGCTCTGATGAATTATTTGTAATCTGCATTCAAAGTGTTGGTTGGAGCACACCTTATCTCTACATCAGACGTATAATTTTACAGTGGTGTTTCAGCGTTGATACTGTTTTATTGCCAAATGAGTTAACCATTGGAAAACGCTGAGAATCGTTCGCTCTGTGCACCAGGTAGGTTGTGATCTATTTATGTGCTTGTGGGATCTTGCATAATCGACTATTATAGGCAGAGCATCGTTAACTAATTTAAATTCAGAAATTGCATTTACTGATCTTTTATGTATTATGTACTTCTAAATGTCAATGTTGAAATGAACATGGTGACTTGATGCTTGTAATTTACTTTTGATCGTAAACTAAGACAGTTATATTTCAGTTTTTAATTAATGTAATCTCATAATATGTGAAATTGCTGTAACTGAAAATTATCAACTAATAATGTTAGAATAAGCTAGCACTTGGGGAACTATTGCTGCAAACCTGGATCAAACATTTCAGTGGTATTGTTTCACAATACCAATAAATTGCATCACAATGTTTAACTTGTATTTACCAAACGTTTGTGAGATCAGGCTTAGCCATGCTGAAGAATATTTCTGAAAAATTGTTTTGTTACTATGTTAAGACTAAAGATATTCAGTAAAAACAAGACCATGAATGATATAATCATAAATAGAGTGCTACCATTACCACATTCATTACATGTAATGAAACAGTTATTCTTAATCTAACCGTGACCATAATCCGATGAAATTCAATTTCACGTTTGACGAATAGGAAGGTAATATAGAAAGGTCTTGAAAGAGTGGATGAAGAGAGGAGAGTATGTTTCCCATGGTGGGAAAGTCCAGGATCAGAGGACACAGCCTCGGAATAAAAGGACATATCTTTTGAATGGAGATGAGGAGGAATCTCTTTAGCCAGAGGGTGGTGAAACTGTGCAACTTCTTATTCCTACTACCAAAATACATGACTGCACACTTTGCTATGTTGTATTTCATCTGGTATTTCTTTGCCCACTCTCCCAGCCTGTCCAAGTCCTTCTGCAGAATACAACCCCTTCCTGTCGTGGATGGAATACCCCCCCCCCCCCCCCCCCCCCCCCCCAATCTTTGCACATTCCCAATAGACAAAAATGCTGGAGAAACTCAGCGGGTGAAGCAGCATCTATGGAGCGAAGGAAATAGGCAACGTTTCGGGTCGAGACCCTTCTTCAGACAACATCATTGCCACAGATGGC
The DNA here is from genome assembly GCF_010909765.2 of Amblyraja radiata. Lineage (NCBI taxonomy): Eukaryota > Metazoa > Chordata > Chondrichthyes > Rajiformes > Rajidae > Amblyraja > Amblyraja radiata. The sequence goes on from NC_045961.1 coordinate 40,209,951, forward strand.
AGTGGAGGCCAAGACACTGGGTATTTTTAAAGAAGAGATTGAGTAATAAGGGATCAAAGGTTATGGGGAAAAGGTGCATGAAGGGAGATTTGACAGAAGAATATAAAATGATGATAGGCATAGATAGGGTAAACAGTCAGAAGCTTTTTCCCCAGGGTGGAAATGTCCAACACTAGAGAGCATAGCTGTAAGGTGCGAGGGGCAAAGCTTAATTGAGATGAGTGCAAGTATATTACGCAGAGTGTGGTGGGGGGGCTCAAATGCATTGCCAGGGATGGCGGTGGCAGATATGATAGTAGCAGATATGATGGTAGCATTTAAGAGACTTTTAGATAGGCACATGTAAGTGCAAGGAATTGAGCAATGTGGATCATGTACAGGCAGGTGAGATCAGTTTAACATGGCATAATGTTCAGTGCAAACAATGTGGGCTGAAGGGCTCATTCCTATGCTGTACTGCTCTGGTCTATGTTCCATGATCATATAGGATCAGCAAATACTTCTGAGAGTTAAGAGTTCTCCTCATCAAATAATTCAACCGAAGAGGTGAGGGAAAACATATTGGAATGTTTGTCATCTTTTTTGTGCACTCATAATAAAGTGGTTCATTTGGCAAAAACTTGGCAGAATTTTGTCAACCTTGCCAAGGAAAGGGCCTGTCCCACTATACGAGTTTACCCAAGAGCTCTCCCGAGTTTAAAAAAAAATCAAACTCGTGGTAAGCACATAGAATGTACGTAGCGGGTCCGTCGTAGCTCGGGGATGTCTTTTAGCAACTCGTAACACTAAAGGCAGGTACTCGGGAACTACAGTAAGCACGTGAAGACTTGTGAAGATTTTTCAACATGTTGAAAAATGTCCACGAGAGCCCCGAGTACCTACGAGCGGCTATTACCGTAATTCTCCGAGTTCGAATCAGGGGAAACTCGGGAGAACTCTTGAATTAGCTCGTACAGTGGGACAGCCCCATTACCAATAGAAATCAGTAGTCACTCCCTCTGTCAAATCCTCCATCATACCTGTATAGGAAAATTTGATCTCCAGTTTAGATGCAGTGATCCTGCCTTTGCCTTGAGAAGTCTAACGGTAATCATTTTTCTTATTATTCAGGAAGTGACATCTTTATCTCCCAACCGCCTACCTCATCCGTAATAGAGATTAGAGAGCATCGAGACCAAATGTTAGCAATTATTTATCAGGATTATTATAATAATAATTACACTGTGAATTATGCAAAAATCCAGCAAAGTGGCAAATGCAGATCAGACAAGGTCAAGACAAATGAAAGGAAACCTGATCTTTCATAAGCTGTCCTCTCTTCTATCCTGGATGTTGTTTCTGCTTTAGATAGACTCTATCCATCTCGGACACTGTGAAGCACAGGATGTTGCTTTGGCTCACTTGGTTGCAGATTCACTTTTATGCAAAAAGATTCTAGGTTCAAGATTGTGTGATTATAGGATTGTAATCTGCAGCGCAGAAGTTTTTTAGAGAGCACAGTGAGAAACAGTGCCTCATTGCCATCGAGCTTGTTTCCAGATGAGAAGCTGAATCAAAGCCCCTGTCTGCAAGTATAAGACTCTTCCACTTTATTTCAGAAGAACCAGCTGATTGATCCCCAGTGTCCTGGCCAATATTCATCTCAACTAAGAACATAGTATCATTAGCACAGCACTGCCTAATTTCCTGTATCTTTACTATATCTGTAAAGTTGTAGCAGCTTGACGACTGTTTGTTACTGATGAAAAACAAAATCCAAGGAGGATCCAGTGTGAGGATGCCACCCTATTGCAACATGCTGGTCAAGCAAAGGTAAAGTACATAATCACCACTATCTTACTTTAAACAAAAGATAATAAGATACATAAAAATTGGCACAATTTCTTTTTTATTTGAATGTCATGTTTTATGACTGACATTTTACATTCTTCATGTGTGAGATGATCTGTTTGTAAAAGCTATAATATAAATTAAACAGAGAGAACAGACAGCAAGAGTAACAAAAGCTTTTATGGAACCAAACGCGTGGGAAATCATTGTTTTCATCCACAATCTTTGAAACTGTGTTAGAGAACAATGGGAGAAAAGGGTGAGAAATTACAGTAAACCTACAAATGAACATTAAAAAGATAGCAGTCCAAAAAATTAACATGATTTTTGCAGGAAAATTTCAGTGAAACACTCAGCAATTGCTGACATTACTCCATGTAATTGACACCATTTTCTGCAATTGCCCTGGGAATGAACGAGTAATAGTTGTGTTTCATTACCAGAGCATGGGACGGGAACTCGAGTAAATGCCATGTGTTTAAATTGCAGACTTACCGAAGGCTCCCATTTCAGGTCAAATATTGTGAAACTGATCCATTCCCAGTGGTTTGAATAGAAATAAATGGTTATGAGAGCCTTGGTTACTTCAAAATACATTAATATAGAATATTAAATGGTGTTTCCAAGTATTTAGAAGCACATGATAAATTAGGCCAATGTCAGTGTGGTTTTGTGAAGTAATGATCCTGCCTGACAAACCTATTGGAATTATGTGAGGATGTAATAACAAGGTAGACAAAGGAGAGTCAGTGGAAGTTGTTTACCTGGTTTTTCAGAAAGCCTTTGAAAGGATGCCGCGGTCTGCTAAAGAAGATGAGAACCCTGAGTATCAGAGGGAAGATACTAGCATGGATAGCAGGTTGGCTGGATGGCAGAAGACAAAGAGAGGCAATAAAGGGAGCTTTTTCTGGTTGGCTGCAGGTGATTAACAATGTTCCGCAGGAGTGGGTGCTGGGGCAGCTACTCTTCACATTGTGTATCTCAATAATTTGGATGGGAGAATTAAAGACTTGGTGGCCAAGTTTGCGGATGACACGAAGATCATCCGCAGGTGGTGTAGAGAAAGCAGGGACTCTGCAAAAGGACTTGGACAGGCTGGGAGAGTGGGCAAAGAAAGGGCACTTGAAATACAGCATAACAAAGTGTGCAGTCATGCATTTTGGTAGAAGGAATAAGCAGTTATGCTTATTTTGTGAGCAGTTGTGGGCCCTCTCTCTGACACCCTGGTCAAGCTGAGGAGTACCTTCAGCAACAGACTGCTTCCACCAAGATGCAGTGCAGAACACCACAGGAGATCCTTCTTCCCTGTGGCCATCAAACTGTATAACTCCTTCCCTTCCTCACTGTAGACAAAAGTGCTGGAGAAACTCAGCGGGTGAGGCAGCATCTATGGAGCAAAGGAAATAGGCAACGTTTCGGGTCGAGACCCTTCTTCAGACATCATTGCCACAGATGGCAGTGGAGGCCAAGACATTGGGTATTTTTAAAGAAGAGATTGATTAATAAGGGCATCAAAAGTTATGGGGAAAAGGTGAATGAAGGGAGATTTGACAAGAATATAACATGATGATAGGCATAAATAGGGTGAACAGTCGGAAGCTTTTCCCCCCAGGGTGGAAATGTCCAACACTAGAGGTGTAAGGTGAGAGGGGCAAAGCTTAATGGAGATGAGCAGTGCAAGTTTATTACGCAGAGTGTGGTGGGGGGTTCAAATGCATTGCCAGGGATGGCGGTGGCAGATATGATAGTAGCCGATATGATAGTAGCATTTAAGAGACTTTTAGATAGGCACATGTAAGTGCAAGGAATTGAGACATATGGATCATATACAGGCAGGTGAGATCAGTTTAACATGGCATAATGTTCAGTGCAAACAATGTGGGCTGAAGGGCTCATTCTTATGCTGTACTGCTCTGTGGTCTATGTTCCATGATCATATAGGATCAGCAAATACTTCTGAGAGTTAAGAGTTCTCCTCATCAAATAAGGCAACCACATTCAACCAAAGAGGTGAGGGAAAACATATTGGAATGTTTGTCATCTTTTTTGTGCAGTCATGATAACAAAGTCAAGTCAAGTTTATTTGTCACATACGCATACGAGATGTGCAGTGGAAATGAAAAGTGGCAATGCCTGTGCATTGTGCAAAAAACAACAAAACAGAATAGAACAGAATCAGTCATTACATATGGGTGAGAGAAAAAACCCAGCAATTTTAAAAAGACACCACACAACAGTAAATTGGTACAGTAAATTAGTCCCTGGTGAGATAAGAGTTTACAGTCCTAATGTCCTCTGGGAAGAAACTCTGTCTCATCCTCTGTTTTCACAGCATGACAGCGAAGGCGTTTGCCTGACCATAGCAGCTTGAACAGTCCGTTGCTGGGGTGGAAGGGGTCCCCCATAATGTTGCTGGCTCTGGATCTGCACCTTCTGATCTATAGTTCCTGCAGAGGGGCGAGTGTAGTTCCCATAGTGCTTGTGGCCGAACGCACTACCCTCTGCATAACCTTCTTTTCCTGGGCAGAGCAGTTCCCAAACCAGATTGTGATGTTTTCGGACAAGATGCTTTCTACAGCCGCTGAGTAGAAGCACTGGAGGATCCACAGAGACACTCTGAATTTCCTCAGCTGCCTGAGGTGGTAAAGGCGCTGCCTTACCTTACTCACCAGTGTGGCAGCGTGTGATGTCCACGTCAGATACTCAATGATGTGGACTCCCAGGTATTTAAAGCAGCTCACCCTGTCCACAGTATCCCCATTTATCTTCAGTGGCGTGTACGTCCTCGGATGTTGTGCCTTCCTAAAGTCCCCGATCAGCTCCTTAGTTTTTTTTACATTTAAGAGGAGGCTGTTGTCCTGACACCAGAGTGCCAGATCAGCCACCTCCTCCCTGTAGGCCTTCTCATTATTTTCGGTGATCAGGCCCACCACCACAGTGTCATCAGCAAACTTGATTATAGAGTTGGAGCTGAACCTAGCCACACAGTCATGTGTGTACAGTATGGGGCTGAGGATGCAACACTGGGGGGATCCTGTACTCATGGTGGGGGTCTTTGATGCATTTCCTCCCATCTTGACTACCTGGGGCCTGGCAGTGAGAAAGTCCAGGACCCAGGAACACAGGGGGGTGTTGAGCCCCAGTTCCAGCAGCTACTCAGCAAGTCTGGTGGGGACAATGGTATTGAAAGCTGAACTGAAGTCAATGAACAGCATCCTCACATAGCCCCCCTTCTGGCTGTCAAGGTGAGAGAGAGCAGTGTGCAGAACCTGGGAGACCGCATCGTCCGTGGATCTGTTCGGACGGTATGCGAACTGTAGCGGTTCCATGTTGCGAGGGAGGAAGGCGCAGATGTGGTTCTTGACCAGCCTCTCAAAGCATTTCATGACTACCGAGGTGAGGGCCACCGGTCATTCAAACAAGCTGAAGAGGCATTTTTTGGTACAGGTACAATGGTGGATCTTTTGAAGCAGACAGGGACCACGGACTTGGCCAGGGAGAGGCTGAATATTGTAGTGAGCACCAGAGCTAGCTGAGTAGCACAAGACTTAAGTACTCGCTCAGATATGCCATCTGGACCTCCAGTTTTCCTAGTGTTCACACGTGTCAGAGCTCTCCACACGTCGTGCTCGGACAACGAGAATGTGTATCCATCCCCAGCGGAGTGGTTCATTTGGCAAAAGTGGTTCATTTGGCAAAAACATGACAGAATTTTGTCAACCTTGCCAAGTTACCAATAGAAATCAGTAGTCACTCCCTCTGTCAAATCCTCCATCATACCTGTATAGGAAAATTTGATCTCCAGTTTAGATGCAGTGATCCTGCCTTTGCCTTGAGAGGCCTTAAGGTAATAAATGGTAGCAGGAGACAAATAACTGAATCATTTTTCTTATTATTCAGGAAGTGACATCTTTATCTCCCAACCACCTACCTCATCCGTAATAGAGATTAGAGAGCATTGAGGCCAAATGTTAGCAATTATTTATCAGTATTATTATAATAATGACACTGTGGATTAAGCAAAAATCCAGCAAAGTGGCAAATGCAGATCAGACAAGGTCAAGACAAAAGAAAGGAAACCTGATCTTTCATTAGTTGTCCCCTCTTCTATCCTGGATGCTGTTTCTGCTTTAGATAAACTCTGATTATTACCAACCACTTTCTGTTATTTGCACTATCAGTTTATTTATTCATGTGTGTATATATTTATATCATGGTATATGGACACATTTATCTGTTTTGTAGTAAATGCCTACTATTTTCTGTGTGCTTAAGCAAAGCAAGAATTTCATTGTCCTATACAGGGACACATGACAATAAACTCACCTGAACTTGAACTTGAACTATCCACCTCAGACTCTGTGAAGCACAGGGTGTAGCGTTGGCTCACTTGGTTGCAGATTCACTTCTATACAAAAAGGTTCTAGGTTCAAGATTGTATGATTATAGGATTGTAATCTGCAGAGCAGAAGTTTTTGAGAGAGCACAGTGAGAAACAGTGCCTCATTGCCATCGAGCTTGTTTCCAGATGAGAAGCTGAATCAAAGCCCTTTTTTGCAAGTATAAAACCCCTCCACTTTATTTCAGATGAAGGCTAGCTGATTGATCCTCAGTGTCCTGGCCAATATTCATCTCTCAACTACGAACAGGGTATCATTAGCACAGCACTGCCTCATTTCCTGTATATTTACTATATCTGTAAAGTTGTAGCTGCTTGACGGTAAAGTACATAATCATCACTATCTTGCTTTAAACAAAAGATAACATACGTAAAAATTGGCGCAATTTGTTTTTTATTTGGATGTCATGTTTTATTTAGGAATTCGTTGAAATGACTGACATTTTACATTCTTCATGTGTGAGATGATCTGTTTGTAAAAGCTGTAATATAAATTAAATGGAGAGAACAGACAGCAAGAATAACAAATGCCTTTCTGGAACCAAACGCGAGGGAAATCATTGTTTTCATCCATAATCTTTTTTTTTTTATATTTATTTTATTAGAAGCAAGGAGAAAGTAATCGACATAACAGTTATACAATTTTTAGTACTGCTTCAATTTTAACATTTTATAAACTAATAACTAAATTGGATAAAGGAAAAGAAAGGGAAAAAGGAACAGGTTGGGGGAGTGGGCAGATGCATGGCAGATGAAGTTTAATGTGGATAAATGTGATGTTATCCACTTTGGTAGCAAAAACAGGAAGGCAGATTACTATTTAAATGGCATCAAGTTGGGAAAAGGGGAAGTACAGCGGGATGTGGGGGTCCTTGTACATCAGTCTATGAAAGTAAGCATGCAGGTACTGCAAGCAGTGAAGAAAGCGAATGGCATGTTGGCCTTTATAACAAGAGGAATCGAATATAGGAGCAAAGAAACATAGAAACATAGAAAATAGGTGCAGGAGTAGGCCATTCGGCCCTTCGAGCCTGCACCGCCATTCAATATGATCATGGCTGATCATCCAACTCAGTATCCTGTACCTGCCTTCTCCCCATACCCCCTGATCCCTTTAGCCACAAGGGCCACATCTAACTCCCTCTTAAATATAGCCAATGAACTGGCCTCAACTACCTTCTGTGGCAGAGAATTCCAGATATTCACCACTCTCTGTGTGAAAAATGTTTTTCTCATCTCGGTCCTAAAAGATTTCCCCCTTATCCTTAAACTGTGACCCCTTGTTCTGGACTTCCCCAACATCGGGAACAATCTTCCTGCATCTAGCCTGTCCAACCCCTTAAGAATTTTGTAACTTCTATAAGATCCCCCCTCAATCTTCTAAATTTTAGCGAGTACAAACCGAGTCTATCCAGTCTTTCTTCATATGAAAGTCCTGACGTCGCAGGAATCAGTCTGGTGAACCTTCTCTGTACTCCCTCTATGGCAAGAATGTCTTTCCTCAGATTAGGAGACCAAAACTGTACGCAATACTCCAGGTGTGGTCTCACCAAGACCCTGTACAACTGCAGTAGAACCTCCCAGCTCCTATACTCAAATCCTTTTGCTATGAATGCTAACATACCATTCGCTTTCTTCATTGCCTGCTGCACCTGCATGCCTGCTTTCAATGACTGGTGTACCATGACACCCAGGTCTCGTTGCATCTCCCCTTTTCCTAATTGGCCACCATTCAGATAATAGTCTACTTTCCTGTTTTTGCCACCAAAGTGGATAACCTCACATTTATCCACATTAGACTGCATCTGCCATGCATTTGCCCACTCACCCAGCCTATCCAAGTCACCTTGCAGCCTCCTAGCATCCTCCTCACAGCTAACACTTCCCCCCAGCTTCGTGTCTTCCGCAAACTTGGAGATGTTGCATTCAATTCCCTCGTCCAAATCATTAATATATATTGTAAATAGCTGGGGTCCCAGCATTGAGCCTTGCGGTACCCCATTAGTCACTGCCTGCCATTCTGAAAAGGACCCGTTTACTCTTACTCTTTGCTTCCTGTCTGCCAGCCAGTTCTCTATCCACATCAATACTGAACCCCCAATACCGTGTGCTTTAAGTTTATATACTAATCTCAAACAAAGAGGTCTTTCTGCAGCTGTACAGAGCCCTAATGAGACCACACCTGGAGTATTGTGTACAGTTTTGGTCCCATAATTTGAGGAAGGACATTCTTGCTATTGAGGGAGTGCAGCGTAGGATTACAAGGTTAATTACCGGGATGGCTGGACTGTCATATGCTGAGAGAATGGAGCAGCTGGGCTTGTACACTCTGGAGTTTAGAAGGATGAGAGGGTATCTCATTGAAACATATAAGATTGTTAAGGGTTTGGACACATAGAGGCAGGAAACATGTACCCGATTTTGGGGGAGTCCAAAACCAGGGGCCACAGTTTAAGAATAAGGAGTAAGCCATTTAGAACGGAGACGAGGAAACACTTTTCTCACAGAGAGTGGCGAGTCTGTGAAATTCTCTGCCTCAGAGGGCGGTGGAGGCAGGTTCTCTGGATGCTTTCAAGAGAGAGCTAGATAGGGCTCTTTAAAATAGCGGAGTCAGGGGATATGGGGAGAAGGCAGGAACGGGGTACTGATTGGGGATGATCAGCCACGATGACACTGTATGGCGGTGCTGGCTCGAAGGACCGAATGGCCTACTCCTGCACCTATTGTCTATTGTCTATTGTCTATAGAAAAAGGGAAAAAATGGAAAGAAAGAAGAAAAGAAAAAGAAAAGAATGAATTTCGAGAAAGACACAAAAAAGAAAAAAGAAAAACCCCAGAACTAACGAAGAAGTGAAAGAAGCGGAGATATATCCCACTACCCTTCCCTATGCCGGCTCACCCAACCCTAGCCTCGGTTTTGAGTTTGTGTTCAACCATTGAAGAATTGAAGAAATTCAATGTAAGGAGACCATATTTTGGAAAATGTATCTGGTTTGTCAGTCAAGAGAAGCCTTTTTTTTCTCTAGATGTAGTGTCTAGGTCATTTCCGTGATCCACATCTTCACTGTGGGGACTGTTATCTTTTTCCAGAATTTAAGTATAAGTTCTTTCGCAGTGCGGGGCTGGGGCTGAGACACTCCTGTGCGGCCGGCACGGCTTACGGCTGGAAGGCGCTCCCGTGTGAGCAGCCCGGTGCGGGGCTGAGACGCTGCCTTGTGGGCGGCCCGGTGCGGAGCGGAGACGGTGCTACGGCGGCTGAGGTGGCGTTCTGGCGGCGGCGACCTGGATCCGGGGCTCGGCCGCGGGCCAATGGAGGACAATGTCGGGAGCTCGCAGGTCACAGGCTGGTGCCTGTTTTCCGGAGCACCCGTTGCAACAGCTGCGGGCAGCTTCGACCACCCCCCGGGCCGCGGAGCTTGAACCGCGGGACTAATGCCATCGCCCGGTGGGGTATCGCCTCGGCGCAGAGGGAGAAGAGGAGGGAAGAGACAGTAACTCTAAGACTTTTGCCTCCATCACAGTGAGGAGGTGTTTGGTGAACTCACTGTGGTGGATGTTAATTTGTGTTTATTGTGTTTTGTTATTATTACATGTATGGCTGCAGGCAACAGCATTTCGTTCAGACCGAAAGGTCTGAATGACAAATAAAGGATTCAATTCAATTCAATTCAATTCAATTCAATTAAACCATAGGCAAGGAAGTGTCTTTGAGATATCGTTAGATTAGGGCAGCCCTCTGACATTCCTAATATTAATATTTTTGAATCTGACTCCAATTGGATTTTAAGTGTTTTAGAAATTATATTGAATATTCCCGTCCAGAAGTTTTGTATTTTTATACAGGATACAAAAGAATGAGTTAGGGTGGCTTCTTGAAAGTGACATTTATCACAGAGAGCAGAGACAGTTGGGAAGATCTTGTTCAATTTGGTCTTTGAGTAGTATAACCTATGCAATACTTTAAATTGTATCAGGCAATGCCTGGCATTTAAAGAACAGTAATGTATGTATTGTAGGCTTTCCTCCCATATATCTTTCGAAATGGGTAAACCCAGCTCGTCCTCCTATGCTCACCTATAAATCTCAGAGGGTGGGGTGTCAATATTTAGAAGACTGTTGTAAATGTAAGATATCAACTTACTTGTATCGACATGTCTATTCAAACAATCGTCTAATATATCTGGACCCATAAGAGGACAGTCTTGTGTATATGTTTTCACGTAATCTCGGATTTCAAGGTATCTAAAAAAATGATTGGCATTCAAGTGATATTTCTCCTGTAGTTCTTGAAAAGAAGAGAGAGTCCCCTTCTTATAGAGGTCTCCCACAGTATTAATTCCCAGGTTCTTCCATTGAACAAACACCACATCTAACGTAGACGGTTTAAACGAGGGATTATTTGCAATAGGAAGAAGGAGAGACATATTTCTCAATTTAAGACTGAATTTCAGCTGTTTCCAGATACGGATAGTACTATGTATTATCGGATTTTGCTCATACGTTGACTTATTCAAATGTATTGGAGATAGGAGGATCGAGCCTATACTAAAAGGCAAACAATCTTCCCTCTCCATTTGTAACCAATTTACATGTTGACATGTATCGTCCAACCAGAAAGTTATATTTTTAATATTAGTTGCCCAGTAGTAGAAAAGAAAATTATGTAGAGCTAATCCTCCATTTTCTTTGGATTTGCACAAATGTCTTTTGTGTATTATGTGGGTTTTGTAGTCCCAAATAAAGTTAGTGACAATAGTTAGGTATGTTGCAAAACTTACCTTCAGCGGCGCTGCAGTTCTGTTGCTGCCCATGTGCGCGACTTTGGCGCCTTTGAGAGGGGGGCGGGTTTAAAACGCGATTTTCTCTAGGCTATTGAAATCGAGGTTGTTCAGCCTGCCTAGTTGCTGACGAAAAATCGCTGCGACATTAGTTCGCTGCAGTTATTTAAAAACTAAATTGGGTTATTTAATTGTAAAAATCATCCTCTAAAGCCGCGAACACCGACAACGGGACGGATCTTATGTAGGGGACAAGGCAAGGTAGGTTGTTTATTTTTACATTAAAAAGTGCTTCTTAAGATCCCTTTATTCAAAATTTTAAGTTGCGAGTACGTGACTTGGGGGCCAATTCAAACCCGCAGTATCTTTCATGCTGACATGGGCTTCAAATCCACCGCAATGGCAACGTTCCAAACCAGCGCGTTCCAGAAAAACCCACTCGCAGGCTGATTTAAATGGCCATTAAGTTACAGCAATTGAACACTAAATTCCTTCCATTTGGCCTATAAATTAATGTCAATGAGATTTAAAAATCATGTTTTATTGTGAATTCTTGTGTGAATGTTCTTTGGACACTTAGGCTATTTAAAATTGTTAATATTTTCTTAAGAAATGGATAGATGTTTAGATCAAGTAATTGAATTTTGGAATTAGCTACAATTGGGTAACTAACTAATTATATGCTTTAATTACAGGTCATCCAGGTAAGATTGTTTAATATTTGTTTCAGAATGCTTCAATCTATAATAACTGAAAATGTATTTCAGTTCTCTTAATTTTTAATAAAGTTATGGCCATTTGACTGTCCTTGATCACAACCTTTGTGTTAAATCAATGGAAAATCATTAGGGAACAAGATGCTAATTTCCGAGTATGAAAATGGCCATAACTTTTTTAATACTGAAGCTATGAAAATGAATTAGGTGTCAAATTAAACTTCTTTTTATGCTTTATCTGATGGGATAAATTGCAGACTTGATTTTTAAAATCTCAAAATGTTGTAACATTGCTACAATAGTCAATTAAAAAAAAAAAAAGCTTTTAGGGAGATATATCGGTATTGATTGAAATAAATATAAAAGTTGCGGAAGGAAGATCATCTTTATAGCATTTAATCTACCAATAAGGGAGATAGGAAATGTTTTCCAAAATTGGATGTAGGCATACAATTTAGTAATTAATGGTGGGAAATTTATTTTAAACAAAGAGGAATACTTTCTAGTCACGTAAATTCCAAGATATCTGAACTTTTCAGTAACGATTCTGAAAGGAAATTGTTGGAGTTGAGAAGGGTCTTGTTCTTTTATTGGCATGCTTTCACTTTTGTTCCAATTTATTCTGTATCCAGAAAAAGAACCAAATTGTTCTATAATATTTAAAACATTTGGAATACTAATTTGGGGATTGGTAATGTATAGAAGTACATCATCTGCATATAACGACATTTTACTGGAGGTATATTTGGTATTATATCCATAAATGCCTGAATCCAACAATCCTTAGGTTCTGACGTTTAGAGCGCCCTTCCAAATCTAGACATTTTTCTGTTACTTTAGATAGTAACCCAGAGATACGCTCCACCTCAGCCATCAGCCTGTGTGTTGTCTCGACATTTAAAGCCGCAGTAGACTCCAATTCCCGAATAGCCTTGCTTTGTTTTTGTGAAGTAGCAAGAATAGGTTCCAACTTACGGCTGATGTCGGTTTCAAGCCTGTCGATTACCCCTTTCAGGTCGGAGTTAACCTCCTCTATACGGGCATCGATCTTATCAATCTTCCCACAGATTTCTGCCTTCACAGCCAAAAGTTCATGACACAGTGCTGAACGGATCTCCTCCACCAAACCCGGAGTTTACCTTGCTGCTTCCTCTCGGGGGTGTGCCATAATCGAGGTCGAGGCTTCTTCGTGGCCTTCAGTAACTTCTGTAACTTTTGGTTGAAGTTTCGGGCGTTTGGGCAGAAGCCTAACGGGCATATTAAAAGTACCAGGGTCGTGTTCTGATGACGTCACGTGCGCGACTGCTGAACGTCTGCCGATGAGTATTTCTAGATCTGTCCGGTTTAAATTTTCAATAGGTTTTTGGCGTTAGACGGTGCGGAGGTGAATAGCGCGTGCCATGAGCCACCATAGCGCCACCGGAAGTTTATTCATCCATAATCTTTCTAGAAAAATGGGAGAGAAGGGTAAGAAATGGTAGTAAACTTAAGGGCCTGTCACACTGTACGAGCTAATTCAAGAGTTCTCCCGAGTTTCCGCTGATTCGAACTTCGAGAATTACGGTAATATCCGCTCGTAGGTACTCTGGGCTCTCGTGGACATTTTGCAACATGTTGAAAAATCTTCACGAGTCTTCACGAGCTTACCGTGTTTCCCGAATACCTGCCGTTAGCGTTACGAGCCGCTAAGAGACGTCCTGAGCTCCGACGTACCCACTACGTACATTCTACGTGCTTACCACGAGTTTGATTTTTTTTTTAAACTCGGGAGAGCTCTTGAATTACCTCCTACAGTGGGACAGGCCCTTTACAAATGAACATTCTTCTTCCTCGTGTCCGGCTATCTTCTATATCACTTCTTTCCAGTCGGTCAGTGACGGTTGACGGTTGACGGTCGGTGGTTGCAGAATTGACTACTTCAGTCAGTCACTGTGGTACAGTTTCTGTCGTCAGCATTGCCCGGATGCGCCACGTGGAAGCTTCTGATTGCATCCCACAAATGAACATTAAAAAGATAGCAGTCCAAAATATTTACATGATTTTTGCAGGAAGATTTCAGCGAAACACTCAGCATTTGCTAACATTACTCCATGTAATTGACACCAGTTTCTGCAATTGTCCTGAGAATGAATGAGTAATAGTTGTGTTTCAGTACCAGAGCATGGGACGGGAACTCGAGTAAATGCCATGTGTTTAAATTGCAGACTTACTGAAAGCTCCCATTTCAGGTGAAATATTGTGAAACTGATCTGTTCCAAGTGGTTTGAATATAAATAAATGGTTGTAAGAGCCTTGGTTACTTCAAAGGACATTAAGATAGAATATTAAAGGGTGTTTCCAAGTATTTAGAAGCACATGATAAATTAGGCCAATGTCAGTGTGGTTTTGTGAAGGGGTGATCCTGCCTGACAAACCTATTGGAATTCTGTGAGGATGTAATAACAAGGTAGACAAAGGAGAGTCAGTGGAAGTTGTTTACCTGGTTTTTCAGAAAGCCTTTGAAAGGATGCCGCGGTCTGCTAAAGAATTTGAGAACCCCGAGTATCAGAGGGAAGATACTAGCATGGATAGCAGGTTGGCTGGATGGCAGAAGACAAAGAGAGGCAATAAAGGGAGCTTTTTCTGGTTGGCTGCAGGTGATTAACAATGTTCAGCAGGAGTGGGTGCTGGGGCAGCTACTCTTCACATTTTGTATCTCAATAATTTGGATGGGAGAATTAAAGACTTGGTGGCCAAGCTTGTGGATGACACGAAGATCATTTGCAGGTGGTGTAGAGAAAGCAGGGACTCTGCAAAAAGACTTGGATAGGCTGGGGGAGTGGGCAAAGAAATGGCAGATGAAATACAGCATAACAAAGTGTGCAGTCATGCATTTTGGTAGAAGGAATAAGCAGTTATGCTTATTTTGTGAGCAGTTTTGGGCGTTATATCTGAGGAAGGGTGTGCTGGTGTTGAGGAGGATCCAGGAGAGGTTTTCGAGGAAGATCGCAGGGATGACTGTGTTAATATATGATGAGCGTTTGATGGCACTGGGCCTGTACTCGCTGGAGTTTAGAATAGTGAGGGGTCCTCATTGAACCTTGGCAAGTAGTGAAAGGCCTGGATAGAATGGATGTGGAGAGGATGTTTACATCAGTGAGAGAGTTTAAAACAAGAGGGCATAGCCTCAGAATAAAAGGAAGTAGCTTTAAAAGATGAGGAGGAATTTCATTTGCCAGGGTGGTGAATCTGGAATTTGTTGCCACAGACGGATGTGGAGGCCAAGTCACTAGATATTTTTAAGGCGTAGATTGACAAATACTTGATTGGCAAGGGTGTCAAAGGTTATGGGGAGAAGGCAGGAGTTTGGGGTTGAGAGGGAAAGGTAGATCAGCCATGATTGAATGGCAGAGTAAACTCAATAGGCTGAATAGCTTACTTCTGCTCCTATGACGAACTAATAAAAAGCCTTCTTGACCATCCTTTCTACCTGTGATGCCACTTTCAGTAAATTATGTACCTATACACACGTAGATCCCGCTGCTCTACAATACACCCCAGGGCCCTACCATTCACTGTGAAGGAGCTGCCCTGGTTTGACTTTGCAAAATACAATTTCACGTGTTAAATTCCAGTAGCTATTCCTTAAACATACTTACCCAGCTGATCAAGTGCGTGCTTTAATTCTTGATAATGATTTTCACTATCTATGATACCACCCATTTTCCTGTCATCAGCAAGCTTACTAATTATGCCATCTTATCCAGATTGCTGATATAAACCACAAACAGCGGACCCAGCACTGAACTCTGATGCACACCACTGGACAAAAGTCTCCAGTCCAAAAAACATCATTCCACCACCATCCTCAGCTTCCTTCCATGAAGTCAATTCTGCATCCAGTTTAAGAGATCTCCCTGGATCCCATTTAATGTAACCTTCCAGAGCAGCCTAACATGTGGAACATTATCAAAGGCCTTGATGAAGTCCATTTGGACAATGTCTATGGCATTATCTTCATTAACCTTTTTGGTTGCTTCTTCATAAACTTACTTCTATTTCCTCCCCAAAATCCATCAACGTGGGGGCATAGTTGGATTCATGGGAGGTCTTGGAGGGGAGCATCGTGCTCAATACAGCTCACCTCCTCTATGACACACTGGTCAACCTGAGGAGTACCTTCAGCAACAGATTGCTTCCACCAAGATGCAGTACAGAACGCCGCAGCAGATCCTTATTCCCTGTACAACTCCTCCCCTCCTGTCGTGGGGTAGACGGACTCCCCCCCCCCCCCACACACACAGACAATATTTGCACATCACCAATCCTTTCCACTCATCACTTTCATTTCATATTTCATGGATTTTATGTTTTCTAACTGTTGGCAAATCAATTTCCCTCCTGGGATAAATAAAGTTCTATCATATTGTATTAAACCAACCTGAAATGAGAAGGAACGTGATCAACGACTTATGATATAATTCTGTCTGTCAGAGAACCTGACTTCTGATCATTATCCTTAGCTCCCACAACTAAACAATTCTTTGATTCAATCATGGTCCTGGTGAGATAGAACACCTGGTTGAATGGTGTTGCAACAAACAAAGGACAAAGGACATTTATTGTCACATACACCAATTGGTGCAGTCAAATTTGAGTTACAATGCAGCACACAAATAAGATAAACACACTTTAGAATTTAACATAAAACAGTAAAAATATCCCCCCACAGCAGAATCATTGTTTCCCACTGTGAGGGAAGGCAACAAAGTTCAGTCCTCTTCCTCTGTTCACCCGTGGTCGGGGCCTATTGAGGCCTCCGCAGTCGCCGCAATGGTGGCCTGATGTTTCAGGCCCTCGAACGGAAGAACACTCTCAGCGGCCTGGAGCCTCCGAATCGGCCGCTTCCTACCAGAGACGGCGGCTCCCAAAGTCCACAGGCCGAGCTCGGCGGAGATTCAACGCTGGCGACCCCGGCAAGGATACCAGGCTCTGCGATGTCAAAGTCAGCGCCGCCTGCGGTTGGAAGCTCCACCGCCCGCAGCTGGAAGTTCCGTAGACCACAGCTCCATGGTGTCAAAGTCGGCAGTCCCAGCACTCCAACACGGCAACCCCGGTAAGGCATCGCTCGCTCTGCGATGGAATCCAGTGCGGCGCCGCTACTGAAGCTCTGGCCAGTCTCCGGCAGGAAAGGCCGCGCTAATCCAGATGGTAGGCCGCGAGGAGGGGGCGAAGATGCGGCTCGGAGGAAAGACGCATCCTCGACCAAGTAGTGACTAAGAAAAACGGTTTCCCCCTTCCTCCCATCCCCCACATAAAAAGACTAAAAGACCTCCAAAAACAAACTTTAAGACAGACTAAAAATAACAAAAAGGATAACAGCTGCTGGCGAGGCTGCCACACTCAATGGCGCCACCACTCAGAAGAGAGTTAGCGGCTTCAGAGTGAGCTGTTAAAATTTCAGATGTTTGGCCTGAACTGTGTAGTGTATTTGGGTGCTTAGAACTGACTCAAAAGAACTCTCAGATACAGGAGTAAACTAACAAGCTACTTTATTGCAGGACGCCACCTTGAGTCTCCCCTTGCGCATTATATACATTACACTGTTCCCCCTTTAGCTTGGAGGCGAATAACACAATTTCTATTACATAAAATATAATTGATTAACACACTGTTGCAAAATTATATTATTACAGTCATCTTACATTACATCCTCATAACTGTAATAATCGTATCTAAACTTAGCACTTATAACGGTTCATTCCACTCATCTTCCTTAAACCAAATACATTACCCCTTGCTTTATGTGTTATCCTTTTCCGTTCCCTTCTGTGTGAATTGCACACTCTTTCTAATCACTCTAGCTCTACCATGTATCTCTGCCTCTTCCCTTTTAAAATATCCTAATCTAATTTGCAGATTTCTTCCTGTTCTTGATATTCTGCTAAAGTTAACATTTCCTCTGTTTCTGGTCATAATTTGTAGGTGGGATCTGACACATGACTGCAGGTTTTCGTTTTTCAGTCGCTCTCTGTCGCTCAATTTCCTGGCGCTACGTATTTATCTGCTCTTGTTGTACAATGACATTCTGCAATGCATAAACATTTGTCCATTGCTCAGTGAAGGAAGCTCCATGCTAGACTATAGTGAAGTGTCCTAATCGCAATTGGTCCTGCATACCTTTGTCGCGACCGACAAGCCTCTCTTCTTTAGACTTTTCTATTAACAGCTTTTTGCTCATCGTCACACATTTATTTAACCGTTCTTTGCAACGTTTAAGCATTTTCTGTTGTTCATCTATTTGTCTTCTTAAATCACCTTTCTGGTTATTCATCAAGAAGTAGGATCTATATTGTCTTTGCAATACAACATTGGCTTTGATTTGCGCTCTGTATATTTCTCTTACTACATAAGCACGGTAGTGAGACTGCACTACAACTGCTGTATAAATCAGTTTGAGGATGTCTTTCCTATATCGTTTAAGCCTTTTGTATCGTTTAAGCCTTTTCTGTTGTGCATCTACTTGTCTCCTTAGGTCTTTCCTATACCAACTCCTACGGAGTATTGACTGCACTTTTACAGTAGCTTTCTTTTGCTTAACCCACTGCCTAACCACCATGTTCTTGTAGGCAGTCTGAATGGTAATAGTTGCATCCCTCATTGACTGATATTGCACAAACTGGGAATGCCCTATTTTGCATGCTTTGTACCATCTCTGGATCAAAATGACTGCTTGTCACATAGCTCTGTAGCGTACCCTTGATCGGTAACCACGGTATGCAGCTTGCAGAGTGACTACAGCCGCCTTTTGCATCAAGAAATGCTTTCTTGTAATGCACATTCTTATGAATGACTTAATACAGCGTGCTGCCTTGATTTTCTCAACGAATACTCTGGCTTTGATCCCGCGGTATAAGGCTTGAATACACACCACTGCTTCTCTCAAACTCTTATACTGTCTCACTTGGACATCTCTTATCTGGCATGCTCGGTATCGTTGCTGTACCGCAATGGCAGGCCAGCGTAGTTTCTTAAAATACTGACGCTGTTTATGCATCCGACAATACGACCTTGGCAGATTTGTGCGTGCACCGCAATTGCCTTCGAACAAGCATTCCACGGTAGGCTGCCTGAAGCAGTACAACGCTTCTGCGGACCTTCATGTAAGTTTTGCGATCACTTTCCATTTGAAGGTGTGCCCTATAATGGGTTTGTACTATTATAGCTGCCAATCTCATTGCCTTGTATTGACGGTATACTCTGTGCATTCTAAATGCTGCTTGTATTACCGTTGCTGCCTTCTGTTTGTTCCGGATTTCTCTCCGTACCTTCATACCCCTGAATGCAGCTTGAATAGCTAGGGTTGCCCTCTGGATGACAATTTCCCTTTGCCTTTGACTTCTGCCACTTTGCATTTGACCTTTGTCCCTTAGCACTTGACCTTGGTCCTTTTGCACTTGACCTTTGTCCTTTTGCACTTGACCTTTGTCCTTTTTCACTTGACCTTGGTCCTTTGAGGGACTCTCTGCCTTCTTTAGTTCAGGCTCCTTGCCTCTGGATACCCTTGGAAGTTTTGGCAAGAAATGAGCCATTAATGCCTCCTTACACTCCTCATACATTTTATCTGTGGGCTTTGCTGGCTGCAGTAACATACGTAAGGTCTGATAACTCTCTCTTCCTAAGCCTAATATGAACCATGCTCTCTTCTTCTCCTCTGCAGCGATATAATTTGAAATGAAACAAGCCTCCAAGACTTCGGTCCATTTCTCAAAATTACACCCATAATCTAACTGGGGCACGTTTCTTACAATTTGAAAAGCCATGCTACCTGTTGCTATTCAGGTGCACTATCTTCTGTTCTCTCACTGTGTATTCTGCACTAGACTTAATCCTTCTACACACTATGAAGTGATCCAGCCCACTGACTATTACTAATTCTTATAATAATAGATTTATACTATTAACCAACATTTCATGTTAATAGACATTTAGAACATTTTAACCATATTCCTGCTATGCACACAGATTTACTATTAATAACAGTGGCCAATGCATTACATCCAAACAGTCCCACTTTTACTGTGAAGGAATAGTGAACAATGTATTACATTCAACAGTCCTGCTTTTACTTTGAAGGATTTCACTGGTCCAGCTTGTTGGCCTATGGACTCCGGTGCCTTCTCGACCTCTCGAGCTGTCCCCACCGGTACATTTGCTGCTGGCCTCACCAGACCTCCGCTGCTGCTTTCGCTGGCTCCTCCGGGCTTCATCGTTACTTTTGCTGCCACTGGCTCGTTGCCCAGTCGACTACCGCTGCTCTGCTGACTTGCCTGCCCACTGTCACCACAGCCCTTCTTCTTTCCTTTTTTGTTCTTTTATCCTTGTCGTGCTGTTATTGTGTGTTTTGGTGTAACAATTCACCTAAAACATGTATAAAGACTATTCAGCTTGAGGAATTCGACAAAAAAACAAAAAACAACTCAGTCTAAAATGAGTAACAATTCGAAGGACGACATCTTGCCACATAGACACAACATAGAGATAGCCTGACAAAACTCGCCGACTTGTACAGCTGATGTTTTAAATGCAGTCCCTGGCATACAGGGATCTGCAGGCCTCTCTTGTCCAGCTCGCATACAACTGCGACACAACTCCGTATCTACTGTTTAAACTGTTAAACAATCCTGCGTGTTGCAAAACAGTCCCGCGGGTGAGTTCACAAACTCTATCCCATCCTCGTCGCCAATTGTAGTGTATTTGGGTGCTTGGAACTGACTCAAAAGAACTCTCAGATACAGGAGTAAACTAACAAGCTACTGCATTGCAGGACGCCACCTTGAGTCTCCCCTAGCGCATTATATACATTACAAACTGAACATGTAGATGTAATCACAAACAGGAATACCAATGTGTTTATTTTCCAAGATTAAACAGATTCGGCATTCACCAAATATTCTGACAAACTTCCACAGATTCACTGTAGAAAGTATCCCGATTGTCCTAACTGGTTGCATCAATGTTTGGTATGGCAATCCTATACTCACATGAATGCAAGAGGCTGCACCGAATGGTGGAAGCCCAGTCCATCATGGGCACAGCCCACCCCACCATCGATAGCATCTAGATGATGCGTTGCCTCAAGACAGTGGCATCTATCATTAAGCATCCTCACCATCTGGGCCAGGCTATCTTTTTCATCACTGCTATCAGGCAGGAAGTACAGGAACCTAGTTCAGGATTAACTATTTTCCTGTAACAAATTGCATCACATTATAATTTTGAAAGTTAGTCTATACAATCTAAAATGTTACATTGATTAAATCCATATTGCTTTACATAGAAACATAGAAACATAGAAATTAGGTGCAGGAGTAGGCCATTCGGCCCTTCGAGCCTGCACCGCCATTCAATATGATTATGGCTGATCATCCAACTCAATATCCCGTACCTGCCTTCTCTCCATACCCTCTGATCCCCTTAGCCACAAGGGCCACATCTAACTCCCTCTTAAATATGAGAATGGTCAGAGAAGTGGCAGATGGAATGTATTGTAGCAAAGTTCGGACTCATGCATTTTGCTAGTAGGAATAAAGGTGTAGACTATTTTCTAAATGGGGAGAGAATACTCAAATCGGAATTGGGAGAGCTGGTGCAGGATTCCCAAAAAGTTAAATTGCAAGTTGAATCGGTAGTCAGGAAGGCAAACACAATGCTAGCATTTATTTCAAGAGGACTAGAATACAAAAACAATGCTGAGGCTCTATAAGGCGCTGGTCAGGCCGCATTTTGAGCAATTTTGGGCACCATATCCGAGGAAGGATGTGCTGACTCTGGAGAAGGTCCAGAGGAGGCTTACAAGAATGATCCCAGGAATGATTGGTTAACATATGACGGCACTGGGCCTGTACGCGCGGGAGTTTAGAAGGATGAGGTGGACCTCATTAAAACTTACTGAACAGTGAAAGGCTTAGAAACATAGAAACATAGAAATTAGGTGCAGGAGTAGGCCATTCGGCACTTCGAGACTGCACCGCCATTCAATATGATCATGGCTGATCATCCAACTCAGTATCCCGTACCTGCCTTCTCTCCATACCCTCTGATCCCCTTAGCCACAAGGGCCACATCTAACTCCCTCTTAAATATAGCCAATGAACTGGCCTCGACTACCCTCTGTGGCAGGGAGTTCCAGAGATTCACCACTCTCTGTGTGAAAAAAGTTCTTCTCATCTCGGTTTTAAAGGATTTCCCCCTAATCCTTAAGCTGTGACCCCTTGTCCTGGACTTCCCCAACATCGGGAGCAATCTTCCTGCATCTAGCCTGTCCAACCCCTTAAGAATTTTGTAAGTTTCTATAAGATCCCCTCTCAATCTCCTAAATTCTAGAGAGTATAAACCAAGTCTATCCAGTCTTTCTTCATAAGACAGTCCTGACATCCCAGGAATCAGTCTGGTGAACCTTCTCTGCACTCCCTCTATGGCAATAATGTCCTTCCTCAGATTTGGAGACCAAAACTGTACGCAATACTCCAGGTGTGGTCTCACCAAGACCCTGTACAACTGCAGTAG
Organism: Amblyraja radiata; assembly: GCF_010909765.2. NCBI lineage: Eukaryota > Metazoa > Chordata > Chondrichthyes > Rajiformes > Rajidae > Amblyraja > Amblyraja radiata. The sequence goes on from NC_045961.1 coordinate 40,232,222, forward strand.
AACCTCCCTGCTCCTATACTCAAATCCTTTTGCTATGAAAGCTAACATACCATTCGCTTTCTTCACTGCCTGCTGCACCTGCATGCCCACTTTCAATGACTGGTGTACCATGACACCCAGGTCTCGCTGCATCTCCCCTTTTCCTAGTCGGCCACCATTTAGATAATAGTCTGCTTTCCTGTTTTTGCCACCAAAATGGATAACCTCACATTTATCCACATTATACTGCATCTGCCAAACATTTGCCCACTCACCCAGCCTATACAAGTCACCTTGCAGTCTCCTAGCATCCTCCTCACAGCTAACACTGCCCCCCAGCTTAGTGTCATCCGCAAACTTGGAGATATTGCCTTCAATTCCCTCATCCAGATCATTAATATATATTGTAAATAGCTGGGGTCCCAGCACTGAGCCTTGCGGTACCCCACTAGTCACTGCCTGCCATTGTGAAAAGGACCCGTTTACTCCTACTCTTTGCTTCCTGTTTGCCAGCCAGTTCTCTATCCACATCAATACTGAACCCCCAATGCCGTGTGCTTTAAGTTTGTAAACTAATCTCTTATGTGGGACCTTGTCAAAAGCCTTCTGGAAGTCCAGATACACCACATCCACTGGTTCTCCCCTATCCACGCTACTAGTTACATCCTCGAAGAATTCTATAAGATTCGTCAGACATGATTTACCTTTTGTAAATCCATGCTGACTTTGTCCAATGATTTCACCACTTTCCAAATGTGCTGCTATCCCATCTTTAATAACTGACTCTAGCAGTTTCCCCACTACCGATGGTAGACTAACTGGTCTGTAATTCCCCGTTTTCTCTCTCCCTCCCTTCTTAAAAAGTGGGGTTACGTTTGCTACCCGCCAATCCTCAGGAACTATTCCAGAATCTAAAGAGTTTTGAAAGATTATTACTAATGCATCCACTATTTCTGGAGCTACTTCCTTAAGTACTCTGGGATGCAGCCTATCTGGCCCTGGGGATTTATCGGCCTTTAATCCATTTAATTTACCCAACACCACTTCCCGGTTAACCTGGATTTCACTCAATTCCTCCAACTCCTTTGACCCGCGGTCCCCTGCTATTTCCAGCAGATTATTTATGTCTTCCTTAGTGAAGACGGAACCAAAGTAGTTATTCAATTGGTCCGCCATATCCTTGTTCCCCATGATCAACTCACCTGTTTCTGACTGCAAGGGACCTACATTTGTTTTAACTAATCTCTTTCTTTTCACATATCTATAAAAACTTTTGCAGTCAGTTTTTATGTTCCCTGCCAGTTTTCTTTCATAATCTATTTTTCCTTTCCTAATTAAGCCCTTTGTCCTCCTCTGCTGGTCTCTGAATTTCTCCCAGTCCTCCGGTATGCTGCTTTTTCTGGCTAATTTGTACGCATCATCCTTCGCTTTGATACTATCCCTGATTTCCCTTGTTATCCACGGATGCACTACCTTCCCTGATTTATTCTTTTGCCAAACTGGGATGAACAATTTTTGTAGTTCATCCATGCAGTCTTTAAATGTCTTACCATGTTCTGCTACTTTTTATGTCTATGGTGAAAGACGTGATGTTTTCAAGTTTCTAAAAGTTTTCATTTTTTTACAGACGTGGAATAGCATTCCTACTGCCTATCATTCTTACTGCAAACATCCGTCAAATTGTGGCCATACCAGGTAAATTGTTTACATTGAATTGCTTAATTAATAAAAATGCACTGTGCTTCTGGAACATTGGAACATCCCCATTTACCCTCAACCTCCTATTATTTACCACCTGCAAACAATCCTTTATACAAAAAAACCCCCACTCCACATAATTGCAGGTGATTCTCAGCCTTGTTCCATCACCAGATCTTAGACTTATTGTTTGCTATTGAAAACCTTAAATCGAATTAGAACAAATTTCCTCCAACCTAGTATTGGGATGGCTTAAGCCTTTGTCTTTGGTACTGATCATAAACTCCCTAGTAGTTCCCTGCTAGCTGTCTCAAGTTGAGCTGTTACAGCAGTTATCTTGAGAAGAAGCTCTAAATACACCAGCTTAATCAACAAGGCAGTGTGCCTGACATTGATCGCACCTCAGTTGTGGCAGGAATCCCCAGTCATACCTTTTTAATCTTTAGACTTGACTAATCAAACAGCAAAAGAAAATCTAAACATTGCAGATGCTAGAAATCTGAAGTGGAAACTAAAGGGGCTGTCCCACTTAGGAGACTGGAACGGAAACCTCTGGAGACTTTGGGCCCCACCCAAGGTTTCCGTGCGGTTCCCGGAGGTTTTTGTCAGTCTCCCTAATAGTCGAAAGTGGTTTCCGCTTCTTCTATGTTCCGGCGATTATTTCAAAAACTACAAAACCGACCGCGACTAAAAATAGGTTGCCGTTTTAAAAATCGGTAATTTTTTAGTTGAAGCCGGTTGCGATGCTAGTTGCCGGAGGTTGCCGGTGGTTGTCAGAGGTTTCCGGAGGTTGCCGGAGGTTCAACCGGGAACCTCCGGGAACCGCACGGAAACCTTGGTAAGACCTCCCTGGTGAGGAAAGGGTTAAATATTAACATAAGCATGTGAAACTGGTCACACCTGGCCATGCTCAATCATAATTGCAGAGTTTGGAAAAGCCTCCCAGGTTTGTGTTTAAATCATTTAGAACCATGAGAGCAGGGAATCAAATAGTTAGGTGGATTTTACTAAAAGTCCATCTACTGGTGTTAGCAGTAGCCCTTGTGCTTCATCAGCCTTTCAGGAAAGGCAGAAGGGAAAGCACAAGGGTGAAGAGGAAGCAGAAGAAGAGGTGTCCGTGGGTGAAGCCCTTCTTGCAAAGAAGGTTAAGGCTTGGCCAATACGATAACTTAATGAAAGTGCTGCAAGAGGAGGATTTGGCAGCATTTAAAAACTTTCTCCGAATCACACCTGAGCTATTTAATGAGCTGAAGGAAACTGTGGGTCCCCTGCTGAAAATAAAGGAGACCTATATGAGGAAGCCACTGGAACCAGGACTGCGCCTAGCCATCACACTCCGCTATTTGGCATCAGGGGACTCTTACAAGAGCCTCAGCTACAACTTTCTTGTAGCCCACAACACCATCAGTAAAATTGTCCGAGAGACCTGTGAGGCAATCATTGACGTATATGGGGATAATGTGATTGACTGCCCCAGAACACCAAATGATTGGAAGAGGGTGGCGCATGGCTTTGATAAACGGGGGAATTTTAAACATACATGTGGGGCAGTGGATGGCAAACATGTAGCAATCCAGTGTCCACCCAAGGGAGGTTCAAAGTATTACAATTATAAGAATTTTCACTCCATAGTACTGCTAGCCATGGTGGACTCGGACTACAAATTCCTGTATGTGGATGTGGGCACACCTGGCAGTGTAGCAGATGCCAGGATCTGGAGAGAGAGCCCCCTCGGGCAGTCAATGGAAAATGGAACAGCAGGCATGCCTGATCCCGAACCTCTGCCAGGAGAAGCCAACCCGGACATATTCTACAGTATGGTTGGTGATGATGCCTTTGCACTCAGGCTGTGGATGATGAAGCCATATCCACACAGGAATTTGACGGGATCAGAGGATCTTTAATTATAGTCTTTCCAGGGCAAGGAGGGTCGTTGAAAACGCATTTGGAATCCTCTCAAGCAGATTTTGTTGCTTGCTGTATGTGATGGAGCAGGAGCACAATAATGTTGAGACGATTGTGTTTGCAGCATGTGTCCTCCACAACCTGATCCGTGTCAGATGTGCAGCAGCAGCATCATCTCCAACCATGGAGGAGGGTGACTTCTTTGACGTCCGCACGGGAAACATAACACCAGGTACTTGGAGGGCAAGAGTTAATGCCGCACCTATGGTACCATTGCAGGGATTGCCAGGTAACACTGGCTCAAGGAGTGGCAAAGAGCAGAGAGAACATCTCTGCTCTTACTACAACTCAGCCCTGGGTAGTGTGCCATGGCAGAACAAAGGTATTTGAGGAACAAAGTCAGCATCACACTGCCCAAGCTGTGGTGAAGCACTGCAGGAGGAGACTGCAGTGAAGGAAAGAAAAGTTTTATGTGAAGACAATTGAAATCAAGCTAATTCTGTTTAATTCCAGATGAAGAGTGACCTAATTTGTCAGAAAGACTTATTTGCAGTTGTTTTATCCAAAAACTGTGCTCATCTTAGAAAAATGTAAGAACATTTATTTGTAGATAACATCATGTGGTCTGTTAATATTTTTTCATTATGCAAGTGTTCTATTGCACAGCTTAATTTGTTATCACAGAGAAGAGCTCTTTTGCTTTTACTTTTTACTTACAGCATTATTTCAATGTTTGATGAACCCTTTTTAGCAATTCACTTCCTTTTATTTGTTGTGTTGAGTTTCCCAAGTTAAGGTTCCCGGAGGTTTTGGTCAGTCTCCCTAATAGTCAAAAGTGGTTTCCGCTTCCTCAATGTTCTGGCGATTATTTCAACAAATTCAAAACCGGCCGCGACTAAAAATAGGTTGCCGTTTTAAAAATCGGTAAACGCCTCTGTGACAAAACCTGACAAAAACCTCCGGGAACCGCATGGGAACCTCCGGGAACCTCTGGGAACCTCCGGGAACCTTCGGGAGGTTCCCATGCGGTTCCCATTCGGTTCCCGGAGGTTCCCGTGCGGTTCCCGGAGGTTCCCGTGCGGTTCCCGTAGGTTCCCATGCGGTTCCCGGAGGTTTTTGTCAGGTTTTGTCACAGAGGCGTTTACCGATTTTTAAAACGGCAACCTATTTTTAGTCGCGGCCGGTTTTGAATTTGTTGAAATAATCGCCAGAACATTGAGGAAGCTGAAACCACTTTTGACTATTAGGAGACTGACAAAAACCTCCGGGAACCTCCGGGAACCGCATGGAAACCTTGGTAAGACCTCCCTGGTGGAACACAACTGGGTGAAAAAAAAGGTTGAAATTAACATAAGCATGTGACCTCTGTCACTCCTGGGCATGGTCAATCACAGTTGCAGAGTTCATTTAGCAGAGAAAAGTTGTAGAGGTGATGGCTCACAAAAGACACACAAAGAGGGGTAGGCACAACCCTCCAAAAAGCCTGCCATATGTGTGTCACACACCCAGGAGGAGGAGTGGCAGAAGGACATGCCGCAGGAGGAGGTAGCCCTGCACGAGAGACCCCCGGCAGAGGAGAACAGGCAGGTTTCAGCACCATATAACCATATAACCATATAACAATTTCAGCACGGAAACAGGCCATATCGGCCCTACAAGTCCGTGCCGAACAACTGTTTTCCCTTAGTCCCACCTGCCTGCACTCATACCATAACCCTCCATTCCCTTCTCATCCATATGCCTATCCAATTTATTTTTAAATGATACCAACGAACCTGCCGCCACCACTTCCACTGGAAGCTCATTCCACACCGCTACCACTCTCTGAGTAAAGAAGTTCCCCCTCATGTTACCCCTAAACTTCTGTCCCTTAATTCTGAAGTCATGTCCTCTTGTTTGAATCTTCCCTATTCTCAAAGGGAAAAGCTTGATCACGTCAACTCCGTCTATCCCTCTCATCATTTTAAAGACCTCTATCAAGTCCCCCCTTAACCTTCTGCGCTCCAGAGAATAAAGACCTAACTTATTCAACCTATCTCTGTAACTTAGTTGTTGAAACCCAGGCAACATTCTAGTAAATCTCCTCTGTACTCTCTCTATTTTGTTGACATCCTTCCTATAATTGGGCGACCAAAATTGTACACCATACTCCAGATTTGGTCTCACCAATGCCTTGTACAATTTTAACATTACATCCCAGCTTCTATACTCAATGCTCTGATTTATAAAGGCTAGCATACCAAAAGCTTTCTTTACCACCCTATCTATATGAGATTCCACCTTCAAGGAACTATGCACGGTTATTCCCAGATCCCTCTGTTCAACTGTATTCTTCAATTCCCTACCATTTATCATGTACGTCCTATTTTGATTTGTCCTGCCAAGGTGTAACACCTCACATTTATCAGCATTAAACTCCATCTGCCATCTATCAGCCCATTTTTCCAAATGGCCTAAATCACTCTGTAGACTTTGGAAATCCTCTTCATTATCCACAACACCCCCTATCTTGGTATCATCTGCATACTTACTAATCCAATTTACCACCCCTTCATCCAGATCATTGATGTACATGACAAACAACAAAGGACCCAACACAGATCCCTGAGGCACCCCACTAGTCACCTGCCTCCAACCCGACACACAGCCATCCACCATTATCCTCTGGCTTCTCCCATTCAGCCACTGCTGAATCCATCTTGCTATTCCTGCATTTATACCCAACAGTTTAACCTTCTTAACCAACCTTCCATGAGGAACCTTGTCAAAGGCCTTACTAAAGTCCATATATAAAGTCCAAAAAATTCAAGAAGTTTAGTCAAACATGACCTTCCAGGCACAAATCCATGTTGACTGTTCCTAATCAGACCCTGTTTATCCAGATGCTTATATATATTATCTCTAAGTATCCTTTCCATTAATTTGCCCACCACTGACGTCAAACTAACAGGTCTATAATTGCTAGGTTTACACTTAGAACCCTTTTTAAACAATGGAACAACATGCGCAGTACGCCAATCCTCTGGCACTATTCCCGTTTCTAATGACATTTGAAATATTTCTGTCATAGCCCCTGCTATTTCTACACTAACTTCCCTCAATGTCCTAGGGAATATCCTGTCCGGACCTGGAGACGTATCCACTTTTGTATTTCTCAAAAGTGTCAGTACTTGCTCTTCTTTGATCCTCATAGTTTCCATAGCTACTCTACTTGTTTCCCTTACCTCACATAATTCAATATCCTTCTCCTTGGTGAATACCAAAGAAAATAAATTGTTCAATATCTCCCCCATCTCTTTTGGCTCTGCAGATAGCTGTCCACTCTGACTCTCTAATGGACCAACTTTATCCCTCGTTATCCTTTTGTTATTAATATAGCTGTAGAAACCCTTTGGATTTACTTTCACCTTACTTGCCAAAGCAACCTCATATCTTCTTTTAGCTTTTCTAATTTCTTTCTTAAGATTCTTTTCACATTTTTTATACTCCTTATACTCCTCAAGCACCTAATTTACTCCATGCTGATGTGGTTGTTTACCGTTTGATAAAAGATTGTTGAAGTTTGTTGTTCTTGGTGCCTAGACTTGTTTGTGTTTTGCTGAAGTCATGTTATTTTGAAATGTTAAATCTATGAAGCCTGTTTAAAAATGTTTTGATAATAATTTGGTTGATCACTTTTTGTAAACTTTGCACAATGAAGAATAATTGTTTATTCAAACCAACATTGTTGTCTAGGAACCATTTTTTCAATAGCAGCTGAACATCTCATCTCTTTAAAAGTCTCAAAAATCATGAATAATGTTTACGGATTATTGAGAAGCACACCAGATAAGGGAGGGAATTCTCAGCCTCTCACATGTGCTACAATGAGTGATAAAAAGCACAACGCCATGAGTGCATTTGCAAGGGGATTTTATTACACCTATTGATGAATCAGTAAATAAAACAAGCAGCACACTAGATGGAAAACAAAGTTTCCACATCTCTTAAAAGGAACTGAAATCTCCAACATACAAGGGCATTGTCACACATCTTGGGAAACTCAACACCACAACAAGTAAAAGGAAGTGAATTGCTAAAAGGGGTTCATCAAACATTGAAATAATGCTGTAAGTAAAAAGTAAAAGCAAAAGAGCTCTTCTCTGTGATAACAAATTAAGCTGTGCAATAGAACACTTGCATAATGAAAAAATATTAACAGACCACATGATGTTATCTACAAATAAATGTTCTTACATTTTTCTAAGATGAGCACAGTTTTTGGATAAAACAACTGCAAATAAGTCTTTCTGACAAATTAGAAGAGAAGGTCACTTTTCATCTGGAATTAAACAGAATTAGCTTGATTTCAATTGTCTTCACATAAAACTTTTCTTTCCTTCACTGCAGTCTCCTTCTGCAGTGCTTCACCACAGCTTGGGCAGTGTGATGCTGACTTTGTTCCTCAAATACCTTTGTTCTGCCATGGCACACTACCCAGGGCTGAGTTGTAGTAAGAGCAGAGATGTTCTCTCTGCTCTTTGCCACTACTTGAACCAGTGTTACCTGGCAATCCCTGCAATGGTACCATAGGTGCGGCATTAACTCTTGCCCTCCAAGTACCTGGTGTTATGTTTCCCGTGCGGACGTCAAAGAAGTCACCCTCCTCCATGGTTGGAGATGATGCTGCTGCTGCACATCTGACACGGATCAGGTTGTGGAGGACACATGCTGCAAACACAATCGTCTCAACTTTATTGTGCTCCTGCTCCATCACATACAGCAAGGAACAAAATCTGCTTGAGAGGATTCCAAATGCGTTTTCAACGACCCTCCTTGCCCTGGAAAGCCTATAATTAAAGATCCTCTGATCCCGTCAAATTCCTGTGTGGATATGGCTTCATCATCCACAGCCTGAGTGCAAAGGCATCATCACCAACCATACTGTAGAATATGTCCGGGTTGGCTTCTCCTGGCAGAGGTTCGGGATCAGGCATGCCTGCTGTTCCATTTTCCATTGACTGCCCGAGGGGGCTCTCTCTCCAGATCCTGGCATCTGCTACACTGCCAGGTGTGCCCACATCCACATACAGGAATTTGTAGTCCGAGTCCACCATGGCTAGCAGTACTATGGAGTGAAAATTCTTATAATTGTAATACTTTGAACCTCCCTTGGGTGGACACTGGATTGCTACATGTTTGCCATCCACTGCCCCACATGTATGTTTAAAATTCCACCGTTTATCAAAGCCATGCGCCACCCTCTTCCAATCATTTGGTGTTCTGGGGCAGTCGATCACATTATCCCCATATACGTCAATGATTGCCTCACAGGTCTCTCGGACAATTTTACTGATGGTGTTGTGGGCTACAAGAAAGTTGTAGCTGAGGCTCTTGTAAGAGTCCCCTGATGCCAAATAGCGGAGTGTGATGGCTAGGCGCAGTCCTGGTTCCAGTGGCTTCCTCATATAGGTCTCCTTTATTTTCAGCAGGGGACCCACAGTTTCCTTCAGCTCATTAAATAGCTCAGGTGTGATTCGGAGAAAGTTTTTAAATGCTGCCAAATCCTCCTCTTGCAGCACTTTCATTAAGTTATCGTATTGGCCAAGCCTTAACCTTCTTTGCAAGAAGGGCTTCACCCACGGACACCTCTTCTTCTGCTTCCTCTTCACCCTTGTGCTTTCCCTTCTGCCTTTCCTGAAAGGCTGATGAAGCACAAGGGCTACTGCTAACACCAGTAGATGGACTTTTAGTAAAATCCACCTAACTATTTGATTCCCTGCTCTCATGGTTCTAAATGATTTAAACACAAACCTGGGAGGCTTTTCCAAACTCTGCAATTATGATTGAGCATGGCCAGGTGTGACCAATTTCACATGCTTATGTTAATATTTAACCCTTTCCTCACCAGGGAGGTCTTACCAAGGTTTCCGTGCGGTTCCCGGAGGTTCCCGGTTGAACCTCCGGCAACCTCCGACAACCACCGGCAACCTCCGGCAACTAGCATCGCAACCGGCTTCAACTAAAAAATTACCGATTTTTAAAACGGCAACCTATTTTTAGTCGCGGTCGGTTTTGTAGTTTTTGAAATAATCGCCGGAACATAGAAGAAGCAGAAACCACTTTCGACTATTAGGGAGACTGACAAAAACCTCCGGGAACCGCATGGAAACCTTGGGTGGGGCCCAAAGTCTCCAGAGGTTTCCGTTCCAGTCTCCTAAGTGGGACAGCCCCTTAAGAATGCTGGAACATTGTACAGGTCAGGCAGCATCTATGGAAGGAGAAAAATATATACGCCTGAAATTTGACATATTTTACCTTCTGTAGATGCTGCCTGATCTGCCTAGTGTTTCCAGCATTCTATTTTTGTTGACTACTACAATATTCCCCTTGGCAACCTCTCATTTGTCTATGCACATACAATTATCCCTTTCCAAAGTTGTTTTTTTGTTAGCATTTTAATTGAATTCCAGTCATCGTCATCTCTAGGGCCGTTTGCTCTTAGTGGGTCTCAGTCTGATTGTACTTTCATGATTTCACATTGTTCACCATTTCTGTTGCCTTCTCCAGCCTCGCAAGCCTTGGCTATTTCCACACTCTTTCACTTCTGGCAACCGTGCGTTCCCAGGTCATCAATCCACAGTGGATGTACTTTCAGGGTCCAAGACACGAAACTCACATTTATTTCTCTGTCTCCCTAGCTTCCACAATTTATTTAGCATGCTCCTCATAATCCAAGTTTTGGTAATCTATTCTTGCTTCTTCTTGTATGGGTAGGTACCAAAATTGATTCAAACAATACTGACACGCCATTTTTCATGTTAAAAATTAATAGGTTGCTCTTTGGAAATGCTCAAAAGTAACCAAACACAGGAACTCCTAGAAGGCCCCAGTGCTGGGGTAGCTCAGTTGGTCAGGTAGCATCTCAGCAGCACATGGCTAGGTGATGTCATTCTGAAGAAGAGTCCTGACCTGAAATGTCACTTATCTATTTTTCTACAGGAACTCACTACATCATGTATTATTGTGTTATACAATTAAAACACCCTATTCTAAATGGAAAGGTGATACAATTTTGTATACCTATGTAAATCTCCGCCACTCCCCAAGTTCCCAACAAGAGCCTGTAATTGCCCTCCTGTTCCAATAGGGGCCTAACTAATATGACACTCTTCACCAGAGCCTGTTCTCCATTCCTGACCACGTGAATGCACCATTTTGTCGTGTATTCTGCTGTTGGTAGATTAAAGCTTCAGATTCATGATGTTTCATCAGTGAAGATGTGATGAAAAATTGTGGATCTGAAATGTTAACTACTTTTCTTTCCCTGAACTTTGAGTTGTAATTCTGAAATGTATTTTCATCTTTCGAATATAGATATTGAATAAAGCTAGAATACAGCATGATGTTCATATTTTGGGTGCCTATCACCTGCTTCCATGAATTAAAACATCATCGCTGCTGGCCTTCAGTGGAGATGACTAATAGCAGTTGATCCCGGACCACATTCATGAACTTCTGCACTTGCAGACTGTAGTTTAGGTCCATTCAAGTACTTCTGCACAGATCAGCAGACAAAGGCAGCACCCCAGACATGATGATCATGCACAGAAGGGCTCCTACCTTTGGTATAAATGTATGTTTTCTGCTCATCATTTCACATGCAGACCCAGTTATATGATTATTAATATAGACATTTGCTTGGGGAAAGAACATGAACTCCCTGAACACCTGACTATAGCAGAAATCCCCCCAAAAAACATCTCCACATACTTATTTGCCAGTCGTGTTCATTACTTGGCATTAATTATTAGTATCTCACTGTGACAACCGTGGCTTGGGTAACGAGGCTATCAATAGTCTGCACCGGCTGCAACTCTGTCTTTCTTCCCAGAGGCTCTGGGCTACATCTTGTGTCTGTATCTGTAAAAAAAATATTCAAGACATTCAGTCGTATTGGTCTTCATGAACTGCGTATTATTAGGGAGCTGAAGAGTTATCCTTGTTAGGATCAATTCTCTAACCTAAAGGAAAGTGCATTACTAAAACAAAGTTGACTCTATCTCAATTATATCTATTTGCTGATTAAAGTACTGGCATAAAGAACTAATTTTAACCGGCACCCAGAATACAATACCTAGTTTCCTAAATTAAGAGTTTTTCTTCCTCCATTTTCAGATGTTTGCACTGATCTGAACAATGAAATAGACAGCAACATTCTTCAGCAGGAGGCATTTAAATTAGAATGTTTCGATGACGTGCTGAAAGCAGAAAACAATGAATCTGTTATGTTTCAATGCTTGAAGGATAATCTTGAGATGATAAGTAGTGATCAAGAACAACGTGTTCATGTAAATAATCCTTACCTTTGGTTTTTGCCTGCATTGATGAGCGACACTGGCAATTACAATTGCTACTTGTGGTGAGTAAACTTTGCTTTATTCTGCAAGGGGGAAAAACCCCATACTGAATGGTTAAACTAAGTAGCTACAGAAGTAGAGGAGAATAAAGTCTATGGTATGCTTGCCTTCATCAGTTATTGCACTGAGTAGATGTGTCAGGAAGTCATACTGCAGCTTTACACAACTTGAGGTTACATTTGGAGGTTTATGTGCAGTTCTGGTCACCCCCGTTGAAGGAAAGAGATGGAGATTTGGAGAGGGTGCAGCAAAAGTTTAGCAGGATGCTACCTGCATTGGAGGGTATTGGCTGTTAAGAGTAATTCGACAAATGTGAATTGTTTTTTCAGTAATGTCAGAGGCAGAGGGGAGATCTGATAGAAGTTTATTAAATTATGAAAGGCATAGGCAGGTTTGACAATCAGAACCCTATTTTCTAGAGTGTAAATGTCAAATACTAGAAGGCATAACTTTAATGTCAGATGGAATAAGTTTCTTACAGTGAGAGCGGTACCGAGCGGTACCAAGAACACAAAACATTTATACCCAAATATCCCTCTGTACATTAACTACATACTTTTCCTTCTCTTTTGATCTGCTAATATGCCACACCTCACACTTGCCAGGATTAAACTACATCTACTATTTCTCCATCCATATTTGTAGCCAATCTATATCCTGCTTTATCCTTTGACGGCCTACCTCACTTCTAAAGTCTGCAGCTTTACCAATTTTTATATTGTCTGTGACGTTTGTGAGGAGAATGGCACTCGGGCCTCACTGAAAGGCTCCTGGGATTGATATTGTTTCTGACTTCCTAGAGCACAACCTCAAAATGATCCAGTTTCCAGCTGAGGGGAAGTCTAGTTCTTCCTCTTCTCCAAATGCAAATGAAGACATCAGAATGGAAAAGGGGAGGGAGATGTTGGGAAATGGTATAAATAATTTTTCAGCATGATATATATGCAAAAGTAGTTTTATAACAAATAGACATTAGGTTTAGCTCATTGTATTACACAACCATTTTTCCATCATGAATATCAACGGGGCTCCTATTCTGCTCCATTGCCATGGCTTATACTGGGATATACCTGCTTTTCTCAGCTGAAGCCCCAGTGTCCAGCATTGGAGGGGGTTAAGCTGGTGTGCTACCTCCCCACCTTGCTGCTAGTGCTTTGGACTGTCTATGTCATGATTTCCATCAGAGCTGTACAAATGTCCACAGACTTTCCAGCTTCCAGGCTCCATCAGCATGTAGAAACATTTTGGTTTACCAAGGAAGACACAAAAATGCTGGAGCAACTCAGCAGGTCAGGCAGCGTCCTTGGAGAACACAGGTCGGATTCCAATTGACTTCTCTGTAGCCCTTCTTGAAAACCCTTCTTGAAGAAGGTTTCCAGCACGAAACTTCACTTATCCAAGTTCTTCAGAGATGTTGCCAGATCCACTGAGTTACTTCAACATTTTGCATCTTACGGCAGTGAATAACTTGGCCACTGTAGTCTCAGATATATCGGAAAAACCAAACTTGGATTGTATGACCAATTCCGCAGAGCATCTGCATTCAGTCCACAGGGGTGACTCAAATGTCCCTGCTGCGTACTCTTTTAATTCTCTATTCCATTTCCATCCTGACTTGTCTGTAGTCTTCTGCCCTGGTAGAACCAAGTCCAATGTATGTTTCAGTAGCAACACCTCAGAGGCTGATTTGGGCATGTTTCAGTCTTTTAGACTGCATCAAATGCTACAATTTCAAGTAACTCACTTTTTTTGTTGAGATCACAAATTGTCATTTCTGCTGAAAATCATCCACTTGTGATATTGGCTTTGCTTTTCTCTCCCATCAGAAAGCAGGAAGATTGGAACCGGAGGTGACTACCATTCTCCTCAAGCCTGCCCCACTATTCAATGAGATCATGCCTATCATGGCTGATTATTCCAAGTTTATAATCCCCTTCCGAGTCAGAACTATTTTTGCCTTAATTTGCACAATCTTTCAAAAGTGTATCTACTTTCTCTTTAAATACCTCCATTGATCTAATGTTTACAGATCTGATGTGCAAGACTGAAGAAGGGTCTCGACCCGAAACATCACCTAATGAGTCTGAAGAAGGGTCTCGACCCAAAACCCCACCTATTCCTTTTCTCCAAATATGCTGCCTGACCCGCTGTTACTCTCTCTCTTTTTGTGTCTAAATTCAGTGTAAACCAGGATCAGCAGTTCCTTCCTACACAATCCTTTAAAAAAAAAAATATTTCTAGATGATTGAGGTTGTGGGTATGGTAGGTGCTGTTGATAAAGCTTCATTTAATGGAAATATCCTGTAGATGGCACACATTGAAGTCAGTGGTTGACATTGGATGCTTAAAGTTGTGGAACGGGTGCTCATCGGCTTTATTGATATGCCCTGGATAATGATGAACATCTTGAGCGCTATTGGGGCAATATTCATCTAGTCAAATGGACAGTGGAATTATAAATAGTGAATACAATTCTGGATTTGTGTTTTATTAATGCTGGAAAGGCATTGTTAAGTTTGTAGGTGAGCTGTGTGCCACAGACCAAGCTTTGTACTTACCGTATTTCAATGGCATTTCATAAGTTAATGTTCTAGGAGCAGAATTAGGCCAATAGGCCCATCAAGTCTAATCCACCATTCAATCATGGCTGATCTATCTTTATTCTCAACCCCGTTCTCCTGCCTTCTCCCCATAACCCCTGACACCCTTACTAATCACGAATCTGTCAATCTCTGCCTTAAATATATTTCTATGACTCGGCTCATTGTTAGTGAGGAACATATTGTTTAGATGATGTTGCCATTGAAATTCAAAGGGAGCTTTCACCAGGATTTGACCTTTCATCACGATTTTACACGTTATTACATCATTATGATCACTATTTATATTTCAGGAATGCAGCTATTTGTATAAAGGAGGTTTTTCAAATACAAGTATTTCAATTGCCCCCGAACCAGTGCTTTCATCGTGATTGTCTTCAACGACCATTGAAAGAATCTCCAGCTACTCTGTATATTCCCTGCACAGATGACTATACGTGGACAACTTTACGGTGGTACAAGGTATGTGCAAAATACCGAGGTAGAACAGAAAACGTGGTATATATTTTTTGAAAACATTTTTTAATCACTGATTAATTGTTCAACCCACAATCTGATTTCATGGAGCAACATAACACATTTGCAAAGACTACTGCTGGCACAGAGCTGCCAATTAGAATCTAAGAAGTAGTAACAACTACCCACGTTGGATTACCAAAGAAAGACACAAAATGCTGGAGTAACTCAATGGGTCAGGCAGCTTCTCTACTGAACACGGATAGGTGATGTTTCAGATTAGGATCATAACACCACAATTATAATGCCTCAATGAAAATTTGCAGGACGTTTGGGTGCATAGGTGTTTGAAAGAAGTGTGCGAGATTGTGTCCAGGGTTGCAAAGAAATGTATGTCTTCTATAAGTAAATATATTGGAATGGCCAGTGATGTCACATGACTGTAGAGTCATTGTGGGTAGAGCTGAGAAATTGTAAGGGTAAAAAGACCCTAATGGGAGTTATTTACAGGCCCCCAAACAATAGCCAGGATATAGGGTACAAGTAATATCAGGAGATACAATTGGCATGTAAGAAAGGCAATGCTATGGTAGTCACGGGGGATTTCAATATGAATGTAGACTGGGAAAATCAGGTTGGTACTGGACCCCAAGAAAGGGAATTTGTAGCGAGCCTCTGAGATGGATTCTTAGAGCAGCTTGTAGCGAAGCCTACCAGGGAAAAGACAATCCTGGATTTAGTGTTGTGTAATGAACAGGATTTGATAAAGAAACTCAAGGTAAAGGAACCACTAGGAAGTAGTGACCAGAATATGTTAAGATTTAACCTGCAATTTGAGAGGGAAAAGATGAAATTGGAATGGCTGGTATTGCAGCTGAGCAAAGGGGACTACAGGGGCATGAGGGAGTAGCTGGCCAAAGTTGACTGCAAAAGAACCCTAGCAGGGATGACGGTGGAACAGCAATGGCAGGAATTTCTCTGAATAATTTGAAAGATGCAGGATCTTTTCATTCCAAAGAGGAAGAGAGATTCTAGGGAGAGAATGAGGCGACCGTGGCTGACAAGGAAAATTAAGGACAGTATAAAACTAAAAAATAAGGCATATAACATTGCAAAGATTAGTGTGAAGCCAGAGGATTGGGAAGCTTTTCAAGAACAACAGAAAGCAACTAAATACGCAATACAGTGAAAAAGATGAAATAATATAAAAGAGGATAGCAAGAGTTTATTCAGTTATATAAAGAGTAAGAAAGAGGCAAGAGCAGGACTGGTGAAACATTATGCAGGAGAAGTGATAATGGGGGATAAACAAATGGCAGAGGAGTTGAATAACTTTTTTTGCATTAGGCTTCACAGTGGAATACATCAGCAACACGCCTGAAATTCAAGAGAATCAGGAGGTGGAAGTTAATGGAGTGATTATTACATGAGAGAAGGTGCTTGGGAAGCTGAAAGGGCTGAAGGTGGATAAGTCACCTCGACTGGATGGACTGCACCCTAGGGTTCTGAAAGAGGTGGCTTTAGAGATTGTGCGGACATTAAGAGAAATACTGTATTTCAAGTATCGCTAGAGATAGGAGTGGTTCCGGATGATTGGAAAAATGCCAATATTACCCTGCTGCACAAGAATGGAGCAAGGCAGAACAGTGGAAACTATAGGCTGACCGGCTGTTGGTAAGATTTTAGTGTCCATTATAAAGGATGAGGTTATGGTGTACTTAGAAGTTCATGATAAAATAGGCTGGTCAGCATGGTTTTGTGAAGGATTTATCTTGCCTGACAAATCTGCTGGAATTCTTTGAAGAAGTAAATAGCAGGACATACAAAGGAGAGTCAATGATGATGTTTACCTAGAATTTCAGAAAGCTTTTGATGAGGTGCCACACGTGAGGCTGCTAAGAAGGATGAGAGCCCATGGTATCAAAGGGCAGATAGTAGCATTGATACAGGTTGGCTGGCTGGCAGAAGGCAAAGAATGGCAATAAAGGATGCTTTTTCTGATTGACTGCTAGTGACTAGCGGAGTTCCGCAGGGGGTCGGTGTTGGGAACACCACTTTTCACGTGGTATACGTTGTACAAGGCATTGGTGAGACCAATTCTGGAGTATGGTGTACAATTTTGGTCGCCCAATTATAGGAAGGATGTCAACAAAATAGAGAGAGTGCAGAGGAGATTTACTAGAATGTTGCCTGGGTTTCAGCAACTAAGTTACAGAGAAAGGTTGAATAAGTTAGGTCTTTATTCTCTGGAGCGCAGAAGGTTAAGGGGGGACTTGATAGAGGTCTTTAAAATGATGAGAGGGATAGACAGAGTTGACGTGGACAAGCTTTTCCCATTGAGAGTAGGGAAGATTCAAACGAGGACATGACTTCAGAATTAAGGGACAGAAGTTTAGGGGTAACATGAGGGGGAACTTCTTTACTCAGAGAGTGGTAGCTGTGTGGAATGAGTTTCCAGTGGAAGTGGTGGAGGCAGGTTCGATTTTATCATTTAAAAATAAATTGGATAGGTATATGGACGGGAAGGGAATGGAGGGTTATGGTCTGAGTGCGGGTAGATGGGACTAGGGGAGAATAATTGTTCGGCACGGACTTGTAGGGCCGAGATGGCCTGTTTCTGTGCTGTAATTGTTATATGGTTATATATGGTTATTATTAATGTTATATGGTTATATATGGTTATTATAACTGTAGGGGGCGCTCCTCTGTGTGCAGCCATGTCAGCAGCGCGTCAGTTTTTCCAGCTTTTTTTTATTTTTTAGTATGTTTTAAAGTATGTATTTTGTGTTTCTTCGTGTGTTTTGTGTGGGGGGTGGTGTGGGGGGGTAAGGGGGAAACCGCTTCGGTCGCCTCCTCCATGGAGAGGCGACTTTTTCCAGGTCGCCTCCTCCGTGGCCTAACATCAAGGATCGACGCGGCATTTCCCGGAGACACGCCCGGGGCTTCAGCGGCGGGCGCAGCGTGGACTCTCGTTGTGGAGCGGGCGACCCTCGCTGGGGCTCGCTGGAGGGGAGCGCTCCGTTTCGCTGGCCCGGGGCAGCCGGCAGCCTGAAGCCGCGGCCTGAAGCCGCGGTCTGCAGAGCTCCAGCTGGTGCGGCGTCTACAGCCCGGCATCCCTCGTGGGGGACCCGGGGGAAGAAGAAGCCATCACTGCCGGCCCGCGGCCAACTTCTACCGCGGGTCCGGCATGGACTTACCATCACCCCTGGAGGGGAGCTTCGACCGCCAGCCCTGCAGTCTACGGTGCTTCTGGCTGCGGCGGGGACTTTAAATCTCGACCGCCGGCCTGCGGCCTACAACAATCTAAAGCCGCGGTCTCCGGTGAGGAAGAGCCGATCCTGGACTGACTGGACTCTGGTCCTGTACACGGGGGGGAACTGGCCAAATTTTTGTGCCTTCCACCACAGTGATGAATGCTGTGGTGGATGTTTGTGTTACAGTTTTATTGTGTGTTCTTTATTATTGTACTGCTGCTGACAACCCAAATTTCCACCATCCCTGGTTGTGTGGCAATAAATTATATCTATCTATATCTATCTATCTATCTATAGTGTTTTCTGAATCATTCGTAACTGTCACTGTATGTCATGTTGTTACTTGGGGGCGAAGCACCAAGGCAAATTCCTTGTATGTGAATACTTGGCCAATAAACTTACTTACTTACTAATAATTTGGATGAGAGGATTGAAAGCTTTGTAGCCAAGTTTGCGGATGATATGAAAATAGGCGGAGCGGCAGGCAGTGTAGAGTGTTTAACAGCACTGGGCTTGTGCTTGCTGGAGTTTAGAAGAATGAGGGGGGACATCATGGAAATGTACAGAATAGAGAAAGGCTTGGATAGAGTGGATGTGGAGAGGATGTTACCACTAGTGGGAGAGTCGAGGACTAGAAGTTATAGCCTCAGAATTAAAGGATTTTATTTAGAAAGGAAATGAGGAGGAAGCTGATGAATCTGTGGAATTCTTTGCCACAGAAGGCTGTGGAAGCAAAGTCAGTGGATATTTTTAAGGCAGACATATATAGATTCTTGATCAGTATGGGTGTCAGAGGTTACGGGGAGAAGGCAGGAGAATAGGGTTGGGAGGGATAGAAACATAGAAAATAGGTGCAGGAGTAGGCCATTTGGCCCTTCGAGCCAACACTGCCATTCAATTTGATCATGACTGATCATCCAAAATCAGTACCCCATTCCTGCTTTTTCCCCATATCCCTTGATTTCTTTAGCCCTAAGAGATCAATCTAACTCTCTCTTGAAAACATCCAGTGAAATGGCCAGCCATCGCCTTCGGTGGCAGAGAATTCCACAGATTTACAACTCTCTGGGTAAAAATGCTTTTCACCATCTCAGTCCTAAATGGCCTTATCATCATTCTTAATATGTGCCCCTGGTTCTGGACTCCCCAAACATGGGGAACATTTTTCTGCAGCTAGCCTGTCCAATCCTTTAAGAATTTTATATGTTTCTATAAGAACCCCTCTCATCCTTCTAAATTCCAGTGAATGAATACAAGCCCAGTTAACCCATTCTTTCATTATATGTCAGTCCTGCCATCCCGGGAACTAACCTGGTGAACCTACGCTGCACTCCCTCAATAGCAAGAATGTCCTTCCTCAAATTCAGAGACCAAAACTGCACATAATGCTCCAGGTGTGGTCGCACCAGGGCCCTGTACAACAGCAGTAGGACCTCCTTGTTCCTATACTCAAATCCTCTCGCTATGAAGGCCAACATGCCATTTGCTTTCTTCACTGCCTGCGGAACCTGCATGCTTGCTTTCAGTGACTGATGTACAAGGACACCCAGGTCTCATTGCACCTCCCCTTTTCCTAATCTGACACCAATCAGATAATAATCTGCCTTCTTGTTCTTGCCACCAAAGTGGATAAAGGACAAAGGACATTTATTGTCACATACACCAATTGGTGCAGTGAAATTTGAGTTACCATGCAGCACACACATAAGATAAGCACAACACTTTAGAATTGAACATAAAACATAAAAAAACATCCCCCCACAGCAGAATCAACATTTCCCACTGTGAGGGAAGGCACCAAAGTTCAGTCCTCTTCCTCAGTTCACCCGTGGTCGGGGCCTATTGAGGCCTCCGCAGTCGCCGCTACGGGCCTGATGTTTCAGGCCTTCGAACACTCTTAGCAGCCCGGAGCCTCCGAATTTTTATCCACATTTATCCACATTATACTACATCTGTCATGCATCTGCCCACTCACCCAACCTATCCAAGGCACCCTGCAACCTCATAGCATCCTCCTCGCAGCTCACACTGCCACACAGATTTGCGTCATCTGCAAACTTGGTGATGTGCCATCTAATTCCCTCATCCAAATCGTTAATATATATTGTAAATAACTGGGGTGCCAGCACTGTGCCTTGCGGTACCCCACTAGTCACTACCTGCCATTCTGAAAAGGACCCGTTAATTCCTACTCTTTGCTTCTTGTCTGCCAACATATTCTCTATCCATGTCAATACCCTTCCCCCATACCATGTGCTCTAATTTTGCACACCAAACTCTTGTGTGGGATCTTGTCAAAGTCTTTTTGAAATTCCAGATACACCACATCCACTGGCTCTCCCTGATCCATTCTACTTATTACATCCTCAAAAAATTCCAGATTAGTCAAGCATGATTTCCCCTTCATAAATCCATGCTGACTTTGACCGATCCTGTTACTGCTTTCAGATCAGCCATGATTCAATGGTGGTGTAGACCTATGACGAGGCTTAAATTTTCATGGTTTACATTTATGGCTGTCCATTGGTGAAGCAACAACGATAAATCAATCTATAAAATGTGTTGGCTCCATGTATTTAATTAGTTTAGTTTGAATAAAGTCAATTTTACTTTCCAAAAACAAAATATTCTGCTTATTATTATGGAGGAAATAGTACAAAATGACAGCAGTTAGAGTTGATTGTTGAAAGCAACTCCCATCATGTCTAACCTCCTCCCATCATGTTTTGATGGCAACGCAAGGAACTGCAGACACTGGAATCTTGAGCAAAACACTAAGCGCTGGAGGAACTGAGCAGGTCAGGCAGTAACTGTGGAAGGAATGAATAGGCACCGTAGGTAACATAGAAAATATGTGCAGGAGTAGGCCATTCGGCCCTTCGAGCCTGCACCGCCATTCGATATGATCATGGCTGATCATCCAACTCAGTATCCCATCCCTGTCTTCTCTCCATACCCCCTGATCCCTTTAGCCACAAGGGCCACATCTAACTCCCTCTTAAATATAGCCAAGGAACTGGCCTCAACTACCTTCTGTGGCAGAGAATTCCAGAGATTCACCACACTCTGTGTGAAAAATGTTTTTCTCATCTCGGTCCTAAAAGATTTCCCCCTTATCCTTAATGGTATCAGATGGTAGTTTTGTGGATTTGTCCTCTGTTGCTACTTAGGTATGTCTGAGCATAGATATTGCATAATCAGTGATGCAACTTGCACATGATGCACAGGGCAGCACGGTGGCGCAGCGAATGACTTGCTGCCTTACAGCGCTTACATCAGAAACCCAGGTTTGATCTCCTGCGTGCCCCGTGAATGGCTGCAGGTCGCTTGCCCAGGTCTGGCTGCAGTTCCCAGGTCGCTGGCCCCAGGTCTGGCTGCAGTTCCCAGGTCGGCTCGCTGGCCCCAGGTCTCGCTTGCCCCAGTTCCCAGGTCGGCTGCGTACCCCGGGAATGGCTGCAGTTCGCAGGTCGCCTGCGTGCCACAGGATGGGCTGTAGTGCCCAGGTCGGCTACGTGCCCCGCGAATGGCTGCAGTTCCCAGGTTGGCTCGCTTGCCCCAGGTCTGGCTGTAGCACCCAGGTCGCCTGCGAGCTCCGGGACTAGCTGCAGTTCCCAGGTCGCCTGTTCTGGGACTGGCTGTAGCGCCTGGGTCGCCTGCCCCGGGACTAGTAGAGAGAGAGAGCAAGCCCTGGACGGAGCAGCCAGCCTTCCGCCCAGTAGTTACCCGCCAACCACCACCTCCACCGGTTGTGCCTGTGCCGAAGGACACCGTGGCTGGCTGACAGAAGGCTGGCAGAAGGCCGGCAGAAGGCCGGCAGAAGGCGCTGAGGTGGCAGCCACCCGAGTTACTTCCCTCCCTGGCCGCAATGCGGTGGCTCCGCACCCAGAGCGCACGGCAGCGGTGAGTGAGTGAGTTGCTGGCATGATCCCCGACCCCCTCCTTCTCAACGCTCCTGCCCGGGCCAGACTACCCACACGCTGTGAAAGGAATTCTTCCCCCTCCCCCCAGCAGCGCTGTCCTTTTACAGCCACTTCCCACTTTACAGCCGCCTCCCATCAGCTGCCAGCAATGAAGGATAGACTTGGCTATCCCTCGGTACAGCAACATAATTCTTGATGTTGCTGTACTGAGAGATAGCAAAGTTTATCTTTCTTGGCTAACAATCTAACCTTCGGCCTCCAAGACGCAGGTAAATTTTCGTGCCTTAATTTTGGGTAAAAAAATAGCGTCTTCATTGCCGGGGAATATGGTAAGTACCAGAACATCACCCAAAGGAATCATGGATCAATCAATGAGCAAGGAGGGTTGTATGCAGAAATATTGCCAGAAATTTAGTGTTGAAATTGAAGGGTACCAGATCATCTTGTTATGAAAGATCACAAAGATTTAATGATACTCTATCGTCACGTGTACCTAGGGACAATGAAATTCCTTTTTTTGCATACAATCCGGTAAAGTCAAACAGCAGACCTCACCTAAGCAGTACGCAAACAGTTGTCACCTTTCCGGGGCCACCAAGGTTACAAAAAGTTGATTGAACAGTCCTATCTTCTTCTCGCGGCGATGGATCAGGACTGCTGTGACATGTGACCACAGGCGCCCCCCCCCCCCCCGCCAGCTCCCCTCTTCAATCTCGGCGCCCCCCCCCCCCCCCCCCGCCAGCTCCCCTCTTCAATCTCGGCGCCCCCCTGCCGAATTGCTCTTGGCAGTCCACCTCACTATCGGTGGTGTGGATCCCCCTACACTCTCTCCGACACGGATCCCCCTACATTCTCGGTGCTATGGGTCTCCCCATCACTCTCGGTGGTCCCCGATGCTCTCTCCGGCACAGGTCAAAACACGGGGGCGGGGATGGGGGGGTCGGGAGCTGACCTGGTTGGTGACCGACTCCGAACTCCACCAACAGCAGCTTCGCCCGCCCCGAATCGTGGGGCTTGAATCGGCCCATTCGCTGGGCCTTTCATCGACCGGCGTGGCTTAAAATCGGCCAGTGGGGGCTTCAACATCGGGAGCCTCGATGCAGCAGTTTGATTTTACGCTACGCTGGGTGATGGAAGGCCCCGCGAACGGGCGATTCAGCCCTTAGAAAGCGTCTGATACCTGCTTGAATCTTTCAAAAGCTACAATGTGATAAATAACATTTAAGCAAATAAAACTGTAGCAAATAAAAGCAAACAGAAGAACCAACCTTGGAGGGGGGAGAGAGAGAGAGAGATGGGAAAAACATACTAAATAAGGTGAGTGACTGTGAATGAGGGACTTACCAGCAAGCCAGCCAGGAAACCCATTCGACCGGAGCCCTTAATGACCCGTTTAAATCCGATACCCGTTTAAATCTTTCCCACCCACCAATACATCCAATTAGTTCAAATGGTAATTGTACCCACATCAGACAGCTTTAAGAAATTCTAAAAATACAATTGGTGACACATCGTGCTAATACGATGTTAATAGAGACATTTAACAAATGCTTAACAGTGACACCCCCACTGTCTCGCGGAAAGCGGAGATTTTAATAGATTTTTTTTTCACCAAATTTCAAAATCTGGTTTACAAAACATGGGAGGGGGGGGGATTGTCCCCCACCTCTCAAAACATGGGAGGGACATGTCCCCCCTCACCTCCCC
This sequence comes from Amblyraja radiata, assembly GCF_010909765.2. NCBI lineage: Eukaryota > Metazoa > Chordata > Chondrichthyes > Rajiformes > Rajidae > Amblyraja > Amblyraja radiata. The sequence continues at coordinate 40,256,140 of NC_045961.1, forward strand.
AGGATTTCCGCCCATGCCGGCCTACACTCTCGACGATTGCTCACGGCGGCCTTCTTCGCTCTCAACGGCACGGGTCCCTCCTCACTGAAAGGGACACAAGACGGCAACTGCTATTGTTTGGATTAGTTCAATGGTATGGACCTCCAAGAAGGAGTGATCACTGAGCGTATCTTAAAGACTTTACATAAAGCTATTGAAAGGGAGCATGAGTCACTGTCATTGAAGGAAGGTGCAGGTACATGTCTGCAGTAGTGTTAAAGGTTTTTTTTATTTCCATTTTTAAAATGGGTTTTGGGACTTTCATTTGGAAGAACTGTCATTCGAAAGTCATTTTTTAATGAAACTTTTGTGAAGTTGTCGTCTTGACACCGTGTTACTAAGCTCTTTATCTCCTTCCTGTATGAAAGATACAATAAGGTTCTGAGATGAATTCCAAGAAGTGGCTTAGATGTTGTAATCTAAAGGAAGTGGGAACCTTACCAAGTAATGAGTTGCAGTCTGCACTTCCACAATAATGTTGCATCACATTGTGGATATTAACAGAAACAGATGCGATGCAGGCTGTCCCTGTGTTACAAATGCCTGACATGGATATTGTATGTGAAAGAGCTCCCACACTGTAATTGATTCAAAAGGCTCTGTCTCTGAAACTGTCATGCTCTCTCTGTCAATCTCTCTGACACTCTCCTGACACACTCTAACTCTCTCTGTGATTATCTGTCTGACTCTCTTGACTATGACTATCTCTCTATAAACCTCTCTCTTTCTCTGTCTGAACCTCTCCCTCGCCGTGACTCTCTCTCTGACTCTCTCGCCGTGACTGACTCTGACACTCTCTGACTCTCGAGCTGTGACACTCTCGCTGTGACTGACTCTGACACTCTCTGACACTCTCTGACTCTCGCTGTGACACGCTCGCTGTGACTCTGACTCACTGTGATTTTTTTCTCTCTGACTCTAAATCTGACTTTCTTTCGGTCTCTCTGACCCTCTCCATCTGAATTTTCCTCTCTCCCCCTCTCTCCCGCACCCTCTCTCTCCCCCTCTCTCCCGCACCTCTCTCTCCCCCTCTCTCCCCCTCTCTCCCTCTCTCTCCCTCTCTCTCTCTGTCCCTCTCCACGAGAGAGGCATCTCCCTGGTAGCCAGGCTATCCCCCAGAACCATCATGTAATCACCCCCCAGGATATTTCAGAAAGCTCTACCAAATTCTACCGTCAACCCATCCAGCCCAGGGGACCTGCCCCTCCTGAGCTGGTGCAGGGCACAAGTTAACTCCTCCAGTGAAAAGAGGCCATCAAGAAGATCGGACACCTCCCTATCTACAGTCGGTAGACCCTCCAACAGGGCCCGCTGAACCTCCCCGCTGAATCCACCTGCGGAGAACAGGGACAAATAAAAGGACTGGACTAAAGCACTGATCCACTCTGGATCTGTGACAGAGGAGCCATCATCCGTGAACAGCTCTACGAGCTGCTTGCGGGCTCCCCGCCCTTTCTCCAGAGAGATAAAGAAAGGAGAAAAAGAAAAGTCACGTCTGGACCCGTGACCTCACGTAAGCGCCTCGAGACCGCTCAAGCAGCAGGTTCCTCAAGGCTTCCTTCTTCTCCTGAAACTCTCCCCATTCGCAGGAGTCATCACCAATCCGACCCAGGTGAGACTCTGCTTCCAGTAGCTCCCTCTCAAGTCTCTCGACCGCTGAGTCCCGCCATGCGGTCGACCCCCACATATATTCCTTACAAAAGAGATGGATGTGAGCTTTCCCCACATCCCACCACTGCCTAAGGGAAGAGAAGCACCTCTGCCTCTCTCTCCACTTCACCCAAAACCAGTTGAATGACTCCTGGAAACACCGATCCTCCAGCAGCCGGTTGTTAAAGTGCCAGTACGTGGACCCGGCCCGAGCGCGCGCTGGATTAAAATCCACACGCACCAGACAGTGGTCCAAGCACGGCACCAGCTGCATTGAGGCTGTTGAGACACGGGAAGCATGCGCACTGGAAATATACATAGGATCAATGCGGGAACCACCACCCTCAGACCTCCGCGAAAAAGCATTGGAATCAGGGTGGAGGTTCCGCCATGCATCAACCAACTCAAAGGAATCAATCAAACTCTCAGCTTCTTTGCTACAGCAGGGGCACACTGAGTACCAGAACGTCAAGTGTGCAATTAAAATCCCCCCAAGGACGACACACTCTCCACTATCAATAGTGCTCAACAGAGCAGTCACCTCCTGAAGTAGGCAGGCCTGCATCGTGTCAGTGCTGGGGGCATATACGTTAATGAAATGCAACGGCATGCCATCCATGCTCACGGCCAGATGGAGCAAATGCCCTGGCACAACTTCCTGCACTTTCAGGACCTCTTGCTGAAAATTCGGGGCCAACAGAAAAGCCACCCCACTCGAATTTGAGCTGAGATGGCTCATGTAGACCCCCCCCCTTCCCACCAGTTGCCAGGTGGGTTCATCACTGACAACAGTATGCGTCTCCTGTAGAAAACACACTGCATATTTCCTATCTCTGAGGACTGAGAGATGCTGAAATCTACGAAAACTCGCTCTACTTCCGTTTAAATTTAGTGTGGCGACTCTGAATGTGCAAACCCACTAGATTGAGAACCTCACACTCCCCATAGGCTCGAAAACTCTCTCTCTGAGGAACCCCAAAAAGTCCCCAAACGAACACTTCTCAGACTCAGGAAGATCACTATCCTTGTTGCCAAGGATAGCCTCGAGAGTCTTAACCAAACCTGGCCAATCTGCCCACCGTCTTTTTGCACCCTCTGTTTTTGTCCTGACTATTCGGCTTGTTTTTAGAAACTCCCGAGCCTCATGAATAATGACTGTTTGAGACACGGCCTTGGAGCCTGGGCACTCAGCCTACCCACTCACACCTGAAACAACAACCTCTTCTGCACAGCGCTCACGGTCGTTGTCAGAGTTCGAAGGACCACATCTGTCTGAAAATTCACTCACCCCACTGCACAAGCTGGCCTCGTCACGCTTCCCCCTCCTCCGACATGACACCACCCCCAGGATCAATGCCAACGGAGGGTCCTGATACCCCTGACAGCAACAAGCTGCCCATGAAAGGCCAGGCTGCACTCTCCCATCACCCTCCACGTCTGGGCCTGAGGAAGAAAAGCCAAGAGGCACCCCCAGAGCTCGATGTGCACTGGCTCCCCCGGAATCCGAAAGAGGATCGTCATCTGAAACAGCACCGACCTCCACAGCACCCAGAAGACCCTCTCCACTTGCAATACCCAGAGGATCTTGACTTGTTTTTGGACTCTCCCCTGCTAACTCATCCGGTGAGGCAGCACAGCCCACAGCACCTCCACTGGCTCTAATAAGGAGCACAGACTGGAACAAAGATGCCCCCAAACCTCCCCCTTTGGGTTGACTCTGCTAATCCCCCGTCTCAGGGGGCACACTACCAGGGGAGCTAACCCCATCATCTGGCGTGCCAGCACCCTCAGAAGGCCTCTGAAACGAGGGGATCTCCTCCGACCCAGAGGACACACACCCAGGGGAGCCAACCTCAACACCCGATGAGATAACTCCCTCGGAGGGCCCCTGAGATGAAGAGACACCCACCGGCCCAGAGGCCACAACTCCAGAGGAGTCAACCCCAGCAACTGGTCTGGTATCACCCGCAGAAGATCCCTGAAACAGAGGTCCAACCTCCAGCCCAGAAAACACTAGTTCGTGACCACCAACTACACCGGGGTGGAAGGTCTTAAAATAGGCATCCCCCTTACTTTGGACTCACGACCTTGCTCTTCCTCGCCAGGCGCATGCCTTCTTTTTATCCCGCTGACATGCGGCGGTACGGTGATCTCCATAAAGGAAGGGTCTTCCACCTCCACACTACCCGCTGCCACTTCACCACCCGCATGTTTTACCTTCCCTGCCCCCGTCTGAACCACCTCAGCTCCTTGATGGGCCATGTCAGGTGCATTCTGGACCTCACTGGAGCTGACAGGTGCCCCTTGGGTGGTCTCAGATGTAGGCAAGGGCCCACCCGCTTGCGTTTGACTCACTTGGATGGGCTTTTTCTTCTTCCTCCCATTCTCCTGCTCCTCCTGTACCTTCTCAACCCCTTCATCCTCCCCCTGCACCTCACCATCAACCACCACCACAGGTTCAGGCCATGAGGGGCGGGGGCCACCACTGCCCCGGGTCTCCAAGGCGGAACTTGCAGTCCCAAATGGGCTATCACTGCCACCCCGGATCACAGAGGCAGAGCTAGCGGCCCCAGCTGAGTCAGCAGTACCACCCCGCGCCACTGAGGCATGACGAGCCACCCCGGATGGGCCAGCAGTACATTCCTGGGCCGTTGCGCTAGAACTGCTAGCAGCGACCCCGCAGTTATGACACTCCTTATGGACTCACTGCACACATGACACCGTGTCTTTCCCCAACTCCAAAACACGGTTCTGAGGAGACCCTTATACTTCACTTCAAAGCAACCCTCAACGCCTTCCCCCTCTCCCACCTTCATGAAAACCCTCCTTCTGAAGCAAAAGACACCTTTTTCATACGGGTCATTCCCGGGGTGCATTAACCTAAAGAATTTAGACCACACCTCCCCAATATTAGACAGGTGTGGAAGAAGATTTGCATCCAAATACACGTGGGGCAACTCCGCAGGAGAACCAGTCTCGCCCTGGACACCCACGGATCCACCTGTATGTGGGCCCCCCCCACTGGGAGCCCCCTCTCCAACACTAGGGCCACATCCTCCCGGGTCTTTAGTATCATCTCAACCTTTCCTCCTGCGAGCTCGGAAGAGACAATAGCACCCCTCTTGAAAAGGTCATTCACGCCCCTCGCAATTGCTCCCCTGGTCCACAGGGGCCCAGTTTGGACTGAGATCCCGAATCTGTCCCAATCCAAGTTAACATGAGGCTCATCCTCCAATGGCCCCGTACCCGTAGCTGATACCACCGCTGCGTAACTCCGGTCCTTCAGCCGCACCCCAGCCATCTTGATAGTGGCACAAACCAGCTCTCAGAGACAATCACAGTCTAAGATAAGCAGCAGAAGCAGATTCCTCCAGCTGAAGCAGGAAAAGTCCCCAAGTTCGTCCACAGCCGAGAGCAGCTTTTGGGAAGCTCTTTTACAGCCTTGCTGGAAGCAAAAGTACCTTCTTCACATTAAACCAGACAGCAGCATTGTGCAAAATGATTTTAGGGCAGAGAATCGGTGCTAGAAACTTCAAAGACACTGAAACCTTTCCTACCCTCCAGGCTAGATCTCCAAGCACTCTTGACAATCCGCCAGCGTCAGCCACCCCCGCGGCGATGCAGAGAAAACTCAGGAATTTCACATTAATGGAGGAATCCTTAAGCAAAGGAAAGTTTCAGCAGTCCAATGATAAGTCAATCTATGAAGCCCCTCTGCCTCTATTCCTTCTCCATCGACAAAAACCTTGAAAGGCTCTCTCTCTCTCTCTCTCTCTCTCTCTCTCTCTCTCTCTCCCCCCTCCCCTCCCCCTCCCTCTCCCCCTCCCCCCCCCCCCCCCCCCCCCCTCTCTCCCTCTCTCCCTCTCTCCCTCTCTCTCTCTCCCTGGAGCTGGTTTGTGCCGCTGTCAAGATGGCTGGGGCGGGGAGTCATTCTATCTCACAACAGAAGGGGGAGGAGTTGTACAGTTTGATAGCCACAGTGAAGAAGGATCTCCGGTGGCTTTCTGTGCTGCATCTTGGTGGAACCAGTCTGTTGCTGAAGGTACTCCTCAGGTTGACCAGCGTGTCATGGAGGGGTTGAGCTGTATTGTCCAAGATGCTCTGCAGTTTGAGGAGCATCCTCCCCTCCAAGACCAACCTCCCATGAATCCAACTCCGTCCCCAGGACAGAGCCAGCCTTCCTGATGTGTTTGTTAATCCTGTTGGCATCCACAGCCGTCACTCTGCTGCCCCAGCACACGGCAGAGAAGAAGATTGCACTGGCTACCACCAATGGGTAGAACATCTGCAGCATCTTGCATTGAAGGAGCAGAGCTGGCTCAGTCCCTCTTTGGTAGGGACTCAGCATTCCTGGACCAGTCCAGTTTACTGTCCAGGTACAATCCAAGGCATTTGTACTCCTTGGTAAACTGCATATCCACACCATTGATGGGGACAGGGGTGTTCCTCTTCTCTTGATCCACCACTAACTCCATAGTCTTGTCGGTGTTGAGCTGCAGGTGATTTAGCCCATTCTACAAAGTCATAGACCACACCTCTGCATTCAGCTTCCCTCCCCTCACTGATGCAGCCCACAGTTGCAGAGTCTTCCAAAAACTTCTGCAGGTGGCAGGAGTCTGAGGTGTAGATGGTGAACAGGAAGGGAGAGAGGACCAGTCCCTGGGTTGCTCACAACTTCTCTTGCTCTCGGTACATTCAACAAATACCAACCTGTGATATTCACTGCAATGTGCAAAAATCATGCTCATTCAACAAGCAGTGCAATTGACCTATTCTCAATTTGAGCATCACTGTATGTCATGTTGTCACTTGCGAGCAGAGCACCAAGGCATATTCCTTGTATGTGAATACTTGGCCAATAAACTTATTCATTCATTCATTCAGAGAGAAAAAAGAGGATCATGGAGGAAATAGTGCAGGTGTTAGAAAATAGATTACATTTTACCGGTTTTTAAGTTATAGGCCATAATATATTGATAGATATGCATACAAAGGAACTGCAGATGCTGCGCAAACTGCCTGAATCACACAACGGGTCAGGCAGCATCTCTGGAGAAAAAGGATGGATGACGTTTTGGATCGGGACCCTTCTTCAGACTGAAGGTAGAGAGGAGGGAACTGGAGGTAAGAAAAGGCCAAAACAAAGCAGAGTCGGCAACAGATGACCAAGAAAGGGTGGAGCCCCCATAATGGGGTGCTGGGGAAGAGGTGATAACAAAGGGGTACAAGGATGTGAACAGTGGAACAAGTAGGATGACTGGGGTGGGGGAGGGAGGGAGGGAGGGAATGCAAGAGCTACTTGAAATTAGAAAAATCAAGAACATTTGATATAACCGTATAACCATATAACAATTACAGCACGGAAACAGGCCATCTCGGCCCTTCTAGTCCGTGCCAAACACTTTTTCTCCCCTAGTCCCATCTACCTGCTATGTTGATATATGTTGACAGATAGCTGGAAATAATTGGGCAATGTACACTTACAGTGTTGCTTTCTTTTTCAGAACTGTAATCATATTAAAATTGACAATGAAAAATACTTCCTGTTAAATAATAGACTGCAAATAAAAAATGCGGACTCTGAAGATGATGGAATGTACACGTGCAGCCTTGAATTTGTGCACTTTGACAGAAGGTTTAATGTAACACAGACAATGGAATTGAAAATAGAACGTAAGTCAATTGTTAAATGTATGCGAAACATACAGGTTTTGAACAATAAATTCTACATTAGAGCCCCATTGCAAACAAATGTAGGGTGAAATTATATGATTATATACTGATAGATATTATAAGCACAATACTGCCACTTAAATGTAGAAGAACATGAAAGGGAATGACATGGGAGAAGTTGTACATTTGGCATATGAAATGAATTATTACCTACAAGGACTCACTTAATACAAAGCTATGAAGTTGGGTAGTTTCCAGTGACTGGATGATAAAATCCTCTCACTCTCCCAGATCTGCTCATTTTTTCCTTCAACTGCACTGTCCCATTTCCAGGAAGATATTAGGAACCTTACATTTCTAAGTACAATCATATAATTTTCCTCTCTTTCCATGCCACTGTCAGTGGTACAATTTTGCCCTGAGAATGTTTTATCCCCTTTGAAAAAGGAAAAATGATCCATAACCTATTGCTTTGTACACTATTGCTGTGCCTTATCAAAATCTTTTTCTTTCTCTATAAATTTACATTGAATATTTCAGGCTGTGATCCTAACCTTTAAAATTGATTATTTCAGTCATCAAGTTGATACAGCCAGAGTTAATGAATCCTAAAAACAACACAATTCAAGCAAGACTTGGTAAGAACAAAATAAGTGAATCGACTATGATTTTTGCTTTTTGCACCAAATATTCCTTACAACACTTCTATATACATTTTTCAATTGTTCAGAGTCATACAGTGTGGAAACAGGCCCATCGGCCAAACTTGCCCACACTGACCAATATGTCCCATCTACACTAGTCTCACCTGCCTGCATTTGGCTCACATCCCTCTAAACTGGCTCTACCAGTACCTGTCTAATTGTTTCTTAAATGTTACAATAGTCCCTGCCTCAACTACCTCCCCTGGCAGCACATTCCATACACCAACCATCCTTTGTGTGAAAAGTTTACCCCTCAGATCCCGAGTAAATCTTTCCCCCTTCACCTCAACCCCACTTTCCGCTCCATCGCTGCTGCCTCTACCTCCCACTGTTCTGTCCACTCAGCCTTGATAGATATATTTAATTAATGAGATACCTCTTCAACTTGAAAGTGGACAATACAGCAATGGCCTTATGTAATAACTTTACTCTGCATTGCATTTTTTTTGTTGTATGACAGGTTCTGAGCTGAATGTGACCTGTGAAGCTCATTTAGGATCTGGTAATCTGCAAATGTATGGGCTTTCCTGGATGAATATTCCCAAAGATAATTTAAGAATTAAGCAAGGGCCTAAATTGTGAGTCTTTACCTCAATACTTAAATGAAAGCTGAATGACAAAAGGGCAAATACTTGAAAAATGTTAGAATATTTCAGTATTCATTTCATTTTCATTAGAAAAAAAATGCATTGCCGGAGTTATACCATTACTCCTCCACATCCATCATACAGCATAATAATGAAAGGGTTATAAATAAATGATAAAGTTTCTTCTGTTCTCTCTGTAGCTATGCAGACAGAAACGTCTTTGTAGTTTGTGCCCCGGGTCACATGTAAATGGGATGTGAAAAAGACCACTCGGACTGGATCGCTCTGCTGGAAATTACCTGGCTTTTGTAGTTGGAATGGGGATCAGAGCTTTGACAATATGTGTTCATGTGATTCCATTCCATTTCCGAAGGAGCTTGGGCAATGCCTTAATAAGATACTCCAGTACAAAGTTTAAACACAGCTCTAGCTTGAAGTTTTAGTTTAGTTTCGAGATATAATGCGGAAACAGGCCGTTCGGCCCACCAGAGAAAACTATGCAAGTGTCCAACCTCTCCCTGTATCTAATACCCTCAGACCAGGCATCAAGTCTGTCCAACCTCTCCCTGTATCTAATACCCCCAGGCCAGGCATCATCCTGGTAAACCTCCTCGACATCATTTCCAATGCCTCCATGTCCTTCTTGTAATGGGGTGGTGAAGACTGCAGTCAAAACTCCAAATACAGCCTAACCAAAGACCTAAATAACTGCATCATGACTTCCTGACTCAATGCCCCGACCAATGAAGGCAAGCATACCATATGTCTTCTTTACCACTCTATCTAATTGTGTTGCCACTTTCAAGGAGTTATGGACTTGGAACCCAAGATCCCTCTGTACATTAATGCTGCTAAGGGTTTTGCTGTTCATTTTATATTTTCCCCTTACCTCCCAAAGTTCAACACCTCACACTAAACTACAGCTTGCATTAAAATGTAGGTTTCCTTCCTCCCCCCAGCACAATCAGTCTGAAGAAGGATCCTGACCTTTCCATGTTCTCCAGGGCTGCAGCCTGACCCGCAGAGTTACTCCAGCATTTTGTGTCTTTTCCTAATTCTCCTGCCCAACCTACGAGAGCAAGTTCAGTTCAGTCAGTTCAGTTTTATTTGTCATATGTAGGTTAACACTGGGCCAACATTACAAGGAAATGTGTTTGACAAGACAAAGGGGCACCTCAGCAATGATATTACAAGGATAAAATTAATGTAAAAAAAAGTGTCACATAGCTTCTTCACCCACCCTATCAACCTATGCAATTCAAATTTTTATTTTTTTTAAGGAATGAGAAGCAGCAAAGGTAGATTCCCAACAGCAGTGGAAAGTTGTAACTTGTCTCGACAAAATGCTTACGTTTATTGTATTGTTTTCACAGTCGTAAAAAAGGAACTGGTCCTACCTTTATTATCAGGAGAACCCTAATTATCTCCAAGATCATTGAAGAAGACTTTCAAACCAAATTTGACTGTGTAGCACACAATTCCCTGGGATATGGAAATACTTTTCTAAAACTTTCACGTCAATGTAAGACTTTGATTATGAAATAAGAATAATTTTCCATATTTCTATAGTGAACCAAGTAGTCTATGTGTATGGCAAGATTTAAGTCTGAGATAATGTTAAGATCTGTTACTTATTCAGTGCACCCCTTGTGGGGGTTAGCGTGGTCCAAAAAATGGCTTGGCTATTAACTGAAAATTTGTTTAATCCTTCCATGAGAAACAACACAAGGTATCAACATTACCTATAATTTTCAAATTGGTTTATTCAACAATTTTTGTTGTGACTTCAATTTCTTGTTAAAATGAGTAATTGTTATAATACCATTCCATCAAAGCAGGCAACAAAAGTGATCCAATCTGTTACATTTTATGGTATTAGATGATTTTTTTCAATGAACAATGTTATTATATTCTCTCTGCTGGCATGATTTTGAAGCAACTTCATAATGGTGTCATGAATATACTGTATAAATCCCTGGCACATTGGTTATGCTGAATTCTTATTGCTGGTAATTGTGTATTCCTTGCCTAATTAGCATGACCAACTAATAAGATAAACGGCAGGAACTTCTGTTGCTGAATTCCTTTGCTTTGCATAATTAGATTTAATTCCACCCAGAACCTGCAAGATGAATGCTGGTACTGGTTGAACATTAATTTTCCGGCACGCTCGGTTCTACAGCCTTTCTTGATTATCTCTTTTTCTGGACCAGCAGAGGTCACGTGATGATGAAACAACAATACACCCCTGGCCCGCTAACGACACCCAACTGTGTCTCTAAAACACCAGGGTGTGCCAGAAACTAATGCCCTTGTCCCACTTAGGAAACCTGAACGGAAACCTCTGGAGACTTTGCGCCCCACCCAAGGTTTCCATGCGGTTCCTGGAGGTTGCAGGTGGTTGCCGGAGGTTGTAAGTAGTGGAAGCAGGTAGGTAGACTGACAAAAACCTCCAGGAACCGCACGGAAACCTTGGGTGGGGCGCAAAGTCTCCAGAGATTTCCGTTCAGGTTTCCGAAGTGGGACAGGGGCATTAAATAAAACAAATATAAAATGTAAACTGAGTGTGAATGGAATGACCTGCCAACCCATCCCACGCTCCCACCATCTGCTGGGCCGTTTAGAGCCCCGGCGTCCGACCCCACTCTTGACCCTCTGGGTGCAATTCATGATTCCACCTTATTTTGTACTTCAGGAAAACTTAGAAATATTACATCCAAATCATTGGTATATCTTGTCAATGGCTGGGGCGCAAGTATTGATGCTTGCAGTTCCCGACCATTCGCCAATTGGCATGCTGTAATAAGATGTATACATCCTTATTTTCTATGTCCACTAATTTGCAACCCAGGCTAGTACATTATATTGCACCAAGCCTATGTGATTTCATTTTGCACACTATCCCCTGACATGGGTTTCATTCAAAGGCATTCGGTAAATGCAAATTCACCGCTATATTCTCTATCTATTCCAACAGTAACTTCCTCAAAAAACTCCAGTAGATTTCCCAAACATGATTTCTCTTTCATAAGTCTAATTTGTCAAATTCCACTGCAATAAACCAGCAATTTTCTGCCTATTGACGTTAGACTGTATGATCTGTCGTTCTATTTTTGATTTTCCTTGCTTTTAAAATTTTGGGGTTACATTTTCCATCCCTCAATCTGTAGCGACCATTCCATAATTTGTTGCATTTTGGAGATGACAACCAATGCATCCATTGTTTCTGTGGCTACCTCTTTTAAGGACCTCCTCCACATCCAACATGGACCATTGTGGGGCTCTTTGGCCATCGGTGCTAGCTCCAATTGTTTTGTACCTGTTCATATCTTTAGTTTCCCTCTCCCCTGACTCTCAGTCTGAGGAAGGATCTCAACCGGAAACATCGCCTATTCCTTTTCTCCAGAGATGCTGCCTGACCCGCTGAGTTACTCTAGCACTTTGTGTCTATCTTCTGTTCAGGACTCTTGGGTTCAGGATATGGGCCCTATGGAATTAACTGCTTTTAGATCCTATTAATTTCTCCAGCACTCATTTTCTTAACTGATGCTGTGACTAGAATTCTTTAATAATAGAAATTTACTTGAATTATTTTTATTCATTCCTAATTCCCTGGTATTTTAAGAAGTAATTGGGCCTCTTCCATGTCGACAAAGCCAAACGTTTTATTCCATTCCACCACCATTTCTTTGTCTCCCATTATTAATTATCACATTTTTGACTGTAAGTGTCTGACATTTTTCTTTAGTAATCTGTTTGTTTTCACACGTTTAAAGAAGCATTTTGCGATGCATTTTTATGTTTATTGCAAATTTTGCTCTCATGCTCTATATTTGCCCACTAAGTCTCTTGGTCCATGCAAGGAAATATAACATATTATTCAATGTTTCTTACAATTGAATTATTTCTTTCCTTTTCTAGCACCAGATGGGATATATGATGTGATTACAGTCTTCATTCCACTAATCTTTGGATTTCTAGCCTGTTTCGCAATATACGTTATTTTCAAGGTGGAGATTGTCCTTTGGTATAGAGATTCATTCGCATCCCCAAAAATCGTTCATGGTAAATACAATATTATTGATTTATTTGCTTTATTGTTCACTGTAGATTTTATCCAGTGAATAACCGTGTCATATATATGGACAATTTCCCAGGCAATGTACATCAAACACACAAAGTTTGAGATCATTAGTTTCTTCGTTCCATTTTACTTCCATTCCTAATGATCTCCTTATCTCGAGACTTCATATTGAGTTAACAACTTCAGATAGAACCCATATTTCCATAGGTGTTGTTAGGCCTTCATTTTAATATGTTACATGTTAAAATAATGATCTCCGTAGCACTTTGTTTCAACTGTGGGTTTTAAAGTAATTGTTACCATTGACAATTTTTGTCTGCACTCTGTCACAGATGTTGTCTCTGTTCTCTCTGTCTCCCCCTATCTGCAATTAAAAACATGCCTAGTTTCTCACGTTGAATTCTGATGAAGGTCTTTGACCCAAATTGTTGAATCAGTTTCTCTGCACAGTTGCTGCCTAACTAGCTAAGTTTTATTTTGTTTTCTCGGTTTTTATTATAGATTTCAGGCAATGATTCAATTTTTGCTCCAGTTATACAGTACCACTTGCTATTAGGGATTAACACATCTGTGTTTGGCATCACTGGTTTGATATTTACATCAATTAATGGCTATGTGTGAGTTTAGGATAATATAGAGTGGCTTTGTTCTATAATTCTGGTTTATTTTTGAAGGTCAGGAATTGTATTGCTTCAAATTACAGATTTTTTGAATAAATTCTTATCCTTCTGAACAAATATTTATTCTATCCATTATTATCTTTATTAATTACTACTGATATCCCAACAGATGGTAAGACGTTTGACGCATATGTAATCTATCCAAGATCTGAGAATAAAGGCTCTTTGGATAAATGTAATTCAAGCTACTTTGCTCTTCACATTTTACCGCAAATACTCGAAGAAAAATATGGCTACAAACTATTCATTTATGGCAGAGATGAACTTCCTGGCCAGGGTAAGAAGAAAGTAGTTAATATTGGGAATTGAGTTCCAATTGGGTAAAAGGGTCCTCCCCCACAGAACCTTCATGCTGGCAGTGCCAGGCCTCAGCACATATTCCTGCAGTCTGGAATGGGCAAGTCAGCAACATTCCCTGAAGGATATCTCACTGTGCTGGGAGTTCTTCTTCCAGCTGCACATGATGTCTGTCTCTGAATGTGTCCCTGGAAACCGCTCATAAATCAGAGAGTCATCTGTTTAAGATCTATTCAGGCTAAGACCAGTTTCTGCTGAAAGGACAGCACAGTGGCACAATGGTAGAGTTGCCAGACACTCGGGTTCAACCCTGACTACGGTGGTGTCTGTACGCAGAGACGGAAACCGCTTTCAAAACATGGAGGGGACCGAGGGTCAGGGGGGGGACACAATTTCTTGGTGGCCACGCGCGCATGCACACACTCACACACACGAGGCATCGGAAGCTTCAGCCGTGCGTGCTGAATTAGGGCACACGGCTAATTAGCTTGGGAAGCTTCCAGTTTCCAGCCCCGCGACGTGGATGCTTCTACTACGGGGCCGTTACCGTTAGAATAAGTCAATTACTGCAGATCTGTACCACAGATTTAAAGCTTGTAACGTGAAGGGGACCGTCCCCCACCTCAGAAAACATGGAGGGGACACGTCCCCCCCTGGCCCCCCCGGGTTTTCCGCCAATGTCTGTATGGAATTTGTATGTGCTCTCTGTGACCCCATGGGTTTTCTCTGGATAATCCGGTTACCTCCCACACTCCAAAAACATACAGGTTTGTAGATTAATTGGCATTGGTACAAATTGTAAATTGTCTCTAGTGTGTAGGGTATTGCGAGTGTACGGGGTGATTACTGGTTGATGCAGACTCGGTGGGCTGAAAGTCCTGTTTCCACGCTGTACCTCTAAAGTAAAGTCTAAAGAATGCACGAAGCCTGTGATCAGTTTAATGTTTGCCACTATTTGTAATCCCATTTTTTAGAGGTGGTGGGCGATGAAATTGGGTATGGGAAACTGAACTTGGAAATCGATCACCCATATGAATTTACAACCAAAAAATAGAAATGATAAGAGACAAATTATCCCCCCCCCCCCCCAAAAGGTTTCAATGTATCAAAGAGTAACAATTTTTGAATTTGATGCCTACTTTTATTTGTAGTAACTATTATCCGTGGTTTATATTTACAGCTGCAGCTGAAGTTATTGAAGATAATATACGGAGCAGCAGGAGACTGATAATCATTTTGACTTGGAAGCCTTCTGCTGATGATCAGGCATACTCTGGATTTGAACGCCAAGTTGGATTATTTGAGGCTTTAATCCGGAATGAAATTAAAGTGATTCTAATTGAGTTGGAGAAATTTGACTGCTTGAATGACTTTCCAGCATCCATAAGACATATCATTCAAAAAAATGGCACCATCAAATGGAAATCATATGAAACAAGTAAACCTAATGCAGCTTGCTCAAGATTTTGGAAGCAAGTGAGATACAAAATGCCAGCCAGAAACAAGACCTGCAGCTGGGTTCCGTATGATTCAGCAACCTACTAAATGAATGCAGAGGTGTAATCCTTGCCTTGTACTTAGTTTCATGCTCCTTAGGGCTAAAGGAATCAAGGGATATGGGGGAAAAGCAGGAATGGGCTCGAAGGGCCGAATGGCCTACTGCTGCACCTATTTTTCTATGTTTCTATGTTAGCCTTCACTGTTAGAAACTTTCAACATTACATTAATATTCCCAATTACAACTTGGGATAGGATAGTTTTTAGTTTATTTTTGCATTTTTTAGTCATTCTCGGCTTTATTTCAGTTACATATATAAAGGTACATTTTAATCAGGTGGATTTTCTGCTCTTTGATGTATTTTATGGGCTAAAGGACCCATTTTCATGCTCTATCTTTAACCTAAACATACTTTATTGCTCTCCGAACGAAAATGATCTGAAAGCTCTTGCGGAACTGAGAAAATAAACGCTTATTGTCTTAAAAGATCATGGTTTGAAATGATCTGTTTTGTCATTTGTCCCACGAAAGATGGTAGCTGGCTACTTCACTGTTTTTGAGTGATGCACCAAGCCCAGTTTATTTCTGCATGTGTTATGAGTTGACAGAGAAAGCATGGTAAAGACAATAAATAAGTACGTTTCTTCATTTTTCAACAATTGGGAGAATTGATTCTTGGAGGTAGTGCCTTTAATTATTCAAGTGAAGAGGCATAAACTAAAGGTCATCATCTCCAAAGGCGATCATTCCAAGTTTAGAAGGTTGGTCTCCTGGCGAGCTCCTTCTGTGGGTCTTGAAAGTCCTGAAGGGACTGATCTTGGAGCCACAGTCTTTGGTATGTACCTCTGGGTGTGTGACATCTCTAAACATGGGGAGACTGCACTACAGCCACCACACAGTCCTCGGCAGTGGCAATCCTGGATCCTATGGCATGGATTCCATCATGGTTGGTAGTCTCTCCCTAATGCAACCTTCTTCCACTTTCTCAGTCGTTATGTTGCTCCATCCACTGGCCAGCCACCATCCTCTGCCTGTTTCACCATTAAGGTGGTCTTTTTGAGCCTCGCTTGTCAGGAACCTTCCCTTTGACTTGGCTAGCCATAGGACACCCTACCAGCTCCAGTCAGATTAGCTCTCAGGATCTTTGGCACACGCAACCTTCTCCATCACGACAAGGTGAAGAAGAACTTAACATAGTCAATGAGAAACACAAAGAGAATGGCTTCTGATACTAATTTTTCAAATTTTGTTAAGAGAAAGAAAATTTCTCAGAGGTCTATAAAGTCTGAGATCAGTCCAATCACTTTAAGGTGATGGCAGCTTGAACCATGATGTCACAGGCAAGTTCATTTTGTTTCAGCAATTCCAAAAAGTAATACCAGGCAGAGGGGGTAGTAGGCTGGCAGGTGGAGGAGGGTTGGTCTACGATGAAGAAGAATGCTGGAGATGGGAAAAGGCATCATCACTGGGAGATGAGGACCCCTTCCCATAGAAAAGGGCCCGGAGGCGGTGGCGATGGAAGAATAGCTTCACATTATGGCAGTCTGAACAAGGGTCCTGACCTGAAATATTCTCCAGTGATGCTGCCTGACTCGCTGAGTTGCTCCAGCATTTTGTGTCCTTTTTCATTTTGTTTCAGTTGTAGGAATTATTTTGAGGTAATCTACCAACAAGGAATGGTGGTACACCAGGTTCCTCAACATTAAGGCATACATGAAAAACCAACCTCTCGGTCGCTATAAGAAAGGAAAGTGCCAAGTGCTGAAGGATTCATGAAACAATCAGCCAAGGACTTCTAAAGGAGTGGTCCTTGATCCCAATAGTATGAAATATCAGAGAAAAAAGGCTGTAGAATAAGTGACTAATCAAAAGGCATCTGAGAAGGTGCCTCTATCAGAAATGGTACATGGAAGCAAAGGAAAGGTGGCCACATGGTTAGACTGACAAGGCAGGGACAAAAATCAAATCAAGTTTAGTTAGTCAGGCTGGAGTGATGTAGATGTTATACAGGGGTTACTGTTCATAAACATTCAGGATTTAGAAAATAATTTTAACACAGGTGATAATGGATAATGGTACTATCATGCATAAGTGATCAAGCCCATAAGCAACAGATATGAATATGGTCAAGATCTCCTTTTCAGCAACAACTGTTTGTTACTTGTGCTTCTTGGATTTATATTTGGTCATGCTGCCATTTGCAGTTATCAAAGTCAAAGCAGAAGTTCTGAATTCTGTGTGAGCTGAGAAAGTCATTGTGTGTCACTTCAACCAAATATATTCTTGGAGTCATAACCAGCTTAAACCACAAGAAGTGGAAACTAATTTGGTGTTAGATCATGTGCAGAAACTGAAATTAAAAGACTGAAAGAAAAATGATATTGAAGAGATTAAAAATTGGAAGGAGAAAGTTAAAAAGATTAAATTATTTTAAAATTCCAACGATTAAAATTGAAGGAGAATGATTTCACCCTTACAAAAGGGTGGCACTGTGGTAGATCTGCTGTCTCACAGTGCCAGAGACCCAGGTTTGATCCTGATCTCAGATGCCGTCTATGTGGGGTTTGCACGTTCTCCCTGTGACCGAATGGCTTTCCTTCGGGTGATTCAGTTTCTTCCCACATCCTAAGGAAGTATGGGATTGCAGGTGTATTAGCCTCTATAAATTGCCCCAAAAGTGTAGGGAGTGGATGCGAATGTGGGATAACACAGAATTAGTGCGAACAGGTGATCAATAGTCGGCATGAACGATGGGCCGAAGTCCCAGTTTTCATGCTGTATCTTTCAATCGGTCAATCAATCAAAAGTGAAAGTTTCAGTCCAGGTGAGGTTGTTTATTGATGATTAAGGTTCAACATTCTGTTGAACATTCACTTTCAACAGAATTAAATTTTGATTTCTACTGGTGTGCTTAGATTATATCAAGCGGGCAGCTACCTCTACCCCATAGACTTCATTTATTTTAATGTCAGGTAAGGTGGTGATACATTTTGAAACTTCTGGTGGATGAAAACAACTCAGGCTTCAGATTTCCAATTTCAACTAATCAATGAGGACATGTGGAGAAACTCCGCAATTTAGCTGCATCTTCAGAAAGAAAGAGTTAATGTTCCAGGTCTGAAACCATTTGTTAAAACCTGTAGCGAGAGAGAGAGACAAAAAAATTATTTTAATTGATGTTGCAGAGAAGGTGAAGGTGGGATGGAGAAATCATAGGAAATATCTGTGACTGGTTGAGACCTGGTCAAGTGGGATAATGGGGGAATTAGATGGTGGTCAGCACGCATTGTTGTGTGTGATGTACTGCTTAGCAGGGCTAATGGGACATGGCCATCGAGTCAGTTTGAACTAATGTAGAGATAAATATTGAGCCAAAATCGCAGGTTTCTTATTGAAACATATAAATTTATTAAGGGTTTGGACACGCTAGAGGCAAGAAACATGTTCCCGATGTTGGGGGTGTCCAGAACCAGGGGCCACAGTTTAAGAATAAGGGGTAAGCCATTTAGAACGGAGACGAGGAAACACTTTTTCTCACAGAGAATTGTGAGTCTGTGGAATTCTCTGCCTCAGAGGGCGGTGGAGGCCAGTTCTCTGGAAACTTTCAAGAGAGAGCTAGATAGGGTTCTTAAAGATACCGGAGTCAGGGGATATGGGGAGAAGGCAGGAACGGGGTACTGATTGGGGATGATCAGCGATGATCACACTGAATGGCGGTGCCGGCTCGAAGGGCCAAATGGCCTACTCCTACACCTATTGTCTATTGTCTATTGTGGAATTCTTGCAGAAACGGCTAGTTTTTATATGGACATAACGAGCGGGTTACTTTTGAGAGTTTGATTCTTGTGTCTGGAGGTTGTAACATGCTTGACCAGATGGAATGTGAGATGTTGTGGGGGGGGGGGGGGGGGGGGGGGGGGCTACATACACATAGGTCGATTGGGACTGGGATGAAAAATGCGGATAGCAAGGAACTGCAGATACTGGTTTACAAAAATAGACACAGAGTGCTGGAGTAACTCAGCGGGTCAGGCAGCATCTCTGGACGACATCAAAAGATGATGTTTCGGGTCAGGACCCTTCAGTCCTCAGCAGAGACCTTGCCTTTGTACCCCTAAGCGCGCACCTCTACAAGTTCAGAGCCTGGAGTCTGAAGAAAGGTCCCGACCCAAAACATCAGCCATGATCATATTGATCAGCCATGATCATATTGAATGGGGGTGCAGGCTCGAAGGGCCGAATGGCCTACTCCTGCACCTATTTTCTATGTTTCTATGTCACCAGAGATTCTCCAGAGATGCTGCCTGACCCGCTGAGTTAATCTAGCTCTCTGTCCGTTTTTGTAAAATTAAAGTGTCAGGCAACCCGAAGCTTGGTCTCACTCCTGGCTACTGAACTCAGTTGACCTATAAAGTGATCACTCATTTAGTTTCTCTAGTGCAGATGAGACCCCATTGTGAAAGAGAGGCAAGAAAAGTCCAGGACAAATCAGGGCTGACAATAGATTACCTCGGGCAAGGTGGTTCTCTGGCAGGCCAAATGGAGGAAGGTTCATGACCCGAATCGTCACCCTTTTTCTCCAGAGATGCTGCCTGGCCCGCTGAGTTACACCAGCACTTTGTGTCACTTTGTGTCTCCCTTTAATATTGGGTTCAGGTTCCAACATATTGCAAACTTTTATTTAGTTTTCAGTTGTTTTATGTCTAGTATTTGGTGCCATTACCAGATTATCAAGCATGAAGGGATCAAAATAATGTTTACATTTATAATATTTTAGACATACCAAAATTGGATTAGCTTTGTCAACAGTGTAATTTGACTGGTTAGATTGTGTTTTCTGATACTGCCACATACATTGCACAGTGTTTGTTTGATTTAAATAAATGATCTTATCAATGAGTCAAGTCAAGTTTTATTCGTCACTTGCACATAAAGTGCAGTGAGATGAATTTGCCAGCAGAGGTACAATAAAAAATGAATACACAATACACAATCAAAAAATTTAACACAAACATCCACCACAGCATTCATCACTGTGGTGGAAAGCACAAAGTTTGGTCAGTCCTCCTCCATTTTCCCCCGTGGGGGGAAATCAAGGGCTTGCTCAGTCCATGCAATTGGAGATGTCATTGACATTTTCTATAAAGCGACTGCCTCCTTTAGTTACTTCAACAAGACCTCTTCCTACCTGCCTCTAATAAGGATGCCATCCCATTTTCTGAATTTCTGCCTCTGTCGTACATGTTTTTGGAAGGGACCTTCTGCTCTCGAGTTCATGACATTTCTTCCTTCTGGTAGCATAAGACATTGGAGTAGACTTATGTCATTCAATAATGGCTGAATCCCTCTCAACCCCATTCTCCTGCCTTCGTCCCATAACCTTTCACCCCTTACTAGTCAAGAACCTCTTAATCTCCTCTTTAAAAATACCCAATGACTTGGACTCCACCACTGTCTGTGGCAATGAATTCCACAGAATTCCACAGATTCACCACCCTCGGGCTAAATAAATTCCTCCTCATATCTATTCCTCCTCATCATACAAGGTTAATTCCCGGGATGGCCGGGCTGTCATATGCTGAGAGAATGGAACAGCTGGGCTTGTACACTCTGGAGTTTAGAAGGATGAGACGGGATCTCATTGAAACATATAAGATTGTTAAAGGTTTGGACACAGGGGCCACAGTTTAAGAATAAGGAGTAAGCCATTTAGAATGGAGACGAGGAAACACTTTTTCTCACAGAGAGTGGTGAGTGTGTGGAATTCTCTGCCTCAGAGGGCGGTGGAGGCCGGTTCTCTGGATGCTTTCAAGAGAGAGCTAGATAGGGCTCTTAAAAATAGAGGAGTCAGGGGATATGGGGAGAAGGCAGGAACGGGGTACTCATTGGGGAAGATCAGCCATGATCACCTTGAATGGCGGTGCTGGCTCGAAGGGCAGAATGGCCTACTTCTGCACCTATTGTCTATTGTCTATTATCTCCATTCCATAGGTATGTTCTTTTACTCTGAGTCCGTGCCTACAAGTCCTAACTCTCGCACTACTGGAAACATCCTCTCCACATCTATTCTATTTAGGCTTTTCATTATTCGGTAGGTTTCAATGGGATTCCCTCTTATTCTTCTAAACAATGAGTATAGGCCCAAAGCCTTCAAACATTCCTCATACATTAACCCAATCATGCCCAGAATCATTCACATAAACCTCCTCTTGACCCTCTCCAATGTCAGTTCATCCCTCCTTAGATTTGGGGCCCAATACTGCTCTCAATATTCCAACCTAACCTGACCTAACCTGTGCCTTATAAAGCCTTAAGTTTCCCTCTGCTCTAATTGGTGGAGCCCTTCCAACTGAGCACCCCACCCTCACCCTCTCCCTCTCCAGCCAGAAACGCATAGAATTCTCTGGGTCTTCCCTTTCACTCCACTAGCCTCCAGATCAAACTGCATCCCACTCCACCATTTATGTCAACTCCAAAGTAATCCCACAACCTGTCACACCTTCCTCTTCTCTGTCCCCACCACTTTTTGCTTTCTATAAGGGACCACTTTCTTTAGGTCACTGGTCCACTCATCATGTGGCACCCACCGTGCCATGTTTCCTAGACTTTGACTGCAACCAAAGGTGTAACACCTGTCCGCTCAGCTCCTCCCTCCACCGATCCTTTTAAATGAAGCAGAGGTTCACATGTCAGTCCATGACAGCCATCTCAAACTTCTGGCTACAAATCACTGCCTCTGCCTTCTCCTATCTACATGCTGCTAAGTACTACCAATCTTTCTCCTTACCTCTCAGTTCTTCTTCTTCTTCTTCTTCTTCTTCCTCTTCCTCTTCTTCCTCTTCTTCCTCTTCTTCCTCTTCTTCCTCTTCCTCCTCCTCTTCCTCTTCCTCTTCCTCCTCCCTCCAGGTGCTGGCTCGAAGGGCCGAATGGCCTACTCCTGCACCTATTGCCTATTGCTGCAGCCAGTTAGGCCTTCCGCATTCAGCTGCAGCAGGGTGATGCCATCCGGTTCGACATCTGTAGGTGCTTGCCCTAAAAAGGCCGCATGCTCTGGGTTGGCGCCCAGCTGCGGAGATTGAGGTTGCATTAGGGCTGCAAGCTGCGGCGGCTCAGGTTGCATCATTCCTGTGATGTCTTTGTTTGTTGCCGTTGCTCTGAGGTCAGTTGACAGGGCTCACCACGGGGAGGTCGACAACATGAGCCCTTCCTCTCAGTCCCGATGCAGGCTGACACCCCAAAATGTCAAACCTATACCCTTTGCCTCCTCAGATCCTGCTTGACCTGCTGAGTTTTGTTTTTTGTTCTGGTTTCCAACATCTACTGTCTATTTTGTCTTAAGATGAAAAGTGATAGTTAGTTGGAGTGTCACACTCCAAATTGGAAACGCTGCCATCATATATATTGTTTCACCCTTACTGATGTCACAATCTATTTATTTGACATATTTGTGAGCATTACAGAGTCTATTCTTCTAACCGATGTGACATTTTAGCAAATAAATGCAGAAAATGCTGGAACCAGTCGATAGTTCAGACAGTTCTGTACCTGGTTCTATACATTTTCATACCTCTAGTTTCCCTCTCCCCTGACTCTCAGTCTGAGAAGGATCTTGACCCGAAACACCACCTATACCTTTTCTCCAAAGGTTTTACATGACCCAGCATTATTCCAGCATTTTGTGTCTATATTCAGCAGCTTAGACAGCGTCTGTGGAAAAAGAAGCAGAGCTAACGGTCAACGATCCTTTCCTCCATTTTCTGGTTTATTTCAGGTTACCAGCATACGTAGTTTATGAAGACATGCATTGGGGGGCACAATGTAACCAATCTGGTACCCGGAGCAGCCATGGAATCGAGGTGCAGTCCTGAGACTAATTATGGGACATGTTAGATCTGTGAATGTGATGCTTGACACCCAATTGATCATCAAGCATTGAAGACCCGATTGTGGCGGAAAGACCTTCCTTCCATCGAGGGGATTTATCGCAGTCGCTCCCTCAAAAAGGCTGGCAGTATCATCAAAGACCCACACCATCCTGGCCACATTCTCATCTCCCTGCTACCTTCAGGTAGAAGGTACAGGAGCCTGAAGACTGCAACAACCAGGTTCAGGAATAGTTACTTCCCCACAGCCATCAGGCTACTAAACCTGGCTCGGGCAAAACTCTGAACATTAATAACCCATTATCTGTTATTTGCACTTTATCAGTTTATTTATTCACGTGTTTTGTAGTCAATGCCTATTATGTTCTGTTGTGCTGAAGCAAAGGAAGAATTTCATTGTCCTATCAGGGACACATGACAATAAACTCTCTTGAACTCTTGAACTCTTGAACTCATTGCTAAGTTATATTGTGCCTTCAACATCCTGACCTGTATTAATGTGACCCAGAAAAATTTGCATGCTATATGTGTGTTCAAAATGCTGACATCCTTTTCAGATCAATTTGAAGAAGGGTGCCGAACCGAAATATCGCCTGTCTATTTTACTCCGGAGATGCTGCCTGACCCGCTGATTCCTTCCAGCACTTTGTGTTTTGCTCAAGATTCCAGCATCTACAGTTCCCTGTTTCCCTGCTGGCATCCTTTAATGAGCTTCTAAAGTACTGGCCTGCCATGATTTACATGCAGTATTGTGGCATGTCTCTGTGTAATCCTGAAGTTTTGACATGCAAAAATGTATGTTGAAGGTGCTAGTCTGACATAATGTAGCCCTGAACTGCTGACATACAATGTTTCCCTGAACTGCTGTCCTGTACGGTGAAGTGCTGACATGTTATAAAGCACTGTAATGTTGCAGTGTGCTCCTGAGGCAGATGCAGATTTCAGAGCAAGAGAACCCTTTACAGCAAGTGTATTATTCTTTATATGTTGTTACTGGAAAGCAGGAGCTACCATGCATTTGCAACAAACTGTTGAAAGGACACATCTAACCGTGCTGGCTGCTGCTTCTCTTCCTTAATCTCCAATGGTAAATTCATTGTGGGAGACCTTGGAGCCTGGTAATGGACTGCTCCAGCTGTGTGCTTTATCAGTCAGGTTCTATTCAGCACTGGAGACATGATGGGAATTAGCAAAGGCCTTAGCACAGGTACATGTTTCTTCATAAATTCATGTCATTGGAGCAGAATTAGGCCATTTGGCCCATCAAGTCTCCTCCACAATTTAATCATGGCTGATCTATCTTTCCCTCTCAACCCCATTCCCCTGCCCTCTTCAACGCTAATAAGTAACAAGCTAAGCAATGTCAGATGTGCTTAATATGCCTTGTATAGTAGGAGATTGAAAATAACTTCTTAGTAACTAAAGCATGAACTGATGCAAATTTGCTACGTGGCATAGGTTTAGTGCATCTGTTTATAAGAGTCCCATTTGAGTCATCCAGTTTGGAACAGGCCCTTCAGCCCACCAAGTTCATGCCAACCGCCCATTTATACTAATCTTATTTGGCAGGTGGCACAGATGTGCATTGGTAGAGTTGCTGCCTTACAGGGCCAGAGATCCGGGTTTAATCTTGACAATGGGTGCTGTCTATACGGAGTTTGCACTTTCTCCCTGTGACAGTGTTGGGTTTTCTCCAGATGCTCCGGTTTCCTCCTGCATTCCAAAGATGTGCAGTTTCTGTAAATTGGCCCGTGTGTGTAGGATAGAACTAGTGAATTGATGATCGCTGGTTAGTGCAGACTTGCTAGGCCGAAGGGCCTGTTTCCACACTGTATCTCCAAACTAAACTATTAGATTATTCTCCCCACACTATTATCAACTCCACTACCACTTACCTACACATTAGGATGGCCAATTACTCAACAAACCTGCATGTCTTTGGGATGTGTGAGGAAACTGTAGCACTAGAGGAAACCCATGTGATCACAAGGAGAACAGGATCAGGCAAATCCCACATGAATAGCACCCGAGATCAGGTTTGATCCCAGATTGCTGTGAGGTGACAGATCTGCCAAATGTGCCACTGTGCTCTGTGTTCACGGGCTGTCGCCAAGTAACTCCAGGGAAGAGGAAACTGGGAGCCCAAGGGAAGTTTGGCCAAACTGATCTTAGGCAGGTAGAATATCCAAAGGGGTCTCCCACATTTAATTTCTGATTGTGCAGGAAGGAACTGCAGATGCTAGTTGAAACTGAAGACAGACTCAAAAAGCTGGAGTAACTCAACGGGTCAGGCAGCATCTCTGGAGAATATGAATAGATGACGTTTCGGGTCGAGACCCTTCTTCAGATTTGAAGAAGGACCTTTTAATTTCTTATTGTTTTACTGTATTCAGGCAATCTCAAATTAGGCTGTTGAAAGACCATTATCTTATCCACTGTTGTGGTGTCCCACTAATGTTTCAGTATACAGATAGTGATCTTTATTTCCTTTTGTGCTGTTGATTTAATTTAAATAGAATTATTATTAATGAAAATCCTTAGAGAATAATTTATTTTTGTTATTACACTGAGGATTGTTTTTGGTCCAAACAGAAGTTGTTAATATTTAAAATGAAATAGAAAATTCCTACTACAATATTAAGATCCTATTACTTTTTGTACTCTTACTATTCCATTTTCTTAGCTACTGAAGAGATTTAGTTTTTCTCCTACATTTGTCTGTTTCCCAGCCTCTACTATAATCTATTCTCTCCCTTCCATTGCAAAATTAGTTGAAACCCTACCTACAATGCTAGCAACCACTCCACCCATCCACATCCTCCCACAAGGATGTCTAACCATTCCTGTTCAGGTGCAAACCTTTCAACTGGTACAGATCCTCCCCTCTCTCCAAATAGTCCCTGTGATCCAGAAAACTGAAGTCTTCTCTCCTTCATCATCCCTTCAGCCCAGCATTCATCTCCTATTCCTGTTCTTGCTAGCACATGGCAAAAGATGTTTAGTTTAGTTTATAGTCACATGTACCGAGGTACAGTGAATTTTTTTTGTTGCGTACTAACCAGTCAGCTGAAAGATAATACATTATCACAATCGTGCCATCCACAGTGATAAAGGGAATAACATAAATAACGTTAAGTGCAAGACAAAGTCCTGTAAAGCCCGATTAAAGATAGTCCGACGGTCTCCAATGAGGTAGATAGCCGCTCAGGACTGCTCTCTGGTTGTTGGTAGAATGTTTCAATTGCCTGATAACAGCTGGGAAAAGAACTATCCCTGAGCCATTTGTCTTTCCGTTGACGCTAGCATTTCCAGCATTTTGTGCTTTTATGGCAGGAGGGGAAAGCCTACGGTCCATGAACTAGTCTTCATTGGCAGGACAGTGGAGAGAGTCAACAGCTTCATGTTCCTCTTGGTGGCGCTCATCTCTGGAGATCCAACCTGGACCCAGAACATTGATGCAATCACAAAGAAAGCTCATCATTGCCTCTATTTCCTAGGAAGTTTTGGGAGTTATGGCATGTCACCAAATACCCTATCGAACTTCTATAGGCAAAGAGAGTATATTGACTAGTTGCATCACAGCCTGGTTCGGCAACTCGAACACCCAAGAACAAAGAAGGCTGTAGAAAGTGATGGACATAACACAGGCCATAAGATGTGCCTTAAGAAGGCAACTAAAATGATCAAAAACTCACACTACCCTGACCACTCCCTCGTCTCGCAGCTGCTGCCAGGAATAAATTTCAGAAGTGTTGACGAACAGGTTCTTTCCATTAACAATTAGGCTCTTGAACCACACAGCACACGCCTAACCACAACCCTACCTCAGCACCAAACTGCTATAAATGATTCTGGGTTGCAATACCCACTCCGATTTGTACTGCAATGGTCTGGTTGCCTGGTCAAACGGATAATTGATTGCATTATTTGTTTGCTGAGTTGTAATGCGGGGCAAGTAAGAATGTTATAGTTCCATTCCCGATACATGTGACAATCAAATACTCTCGACTCTTGAGAAGTGGAGAGTTTACACGCCCACACTCCTGGCGTATGGGAGTCATTTTGAAAACTGAAACTTGGTTTTTTCCCCATAAAGGACGGGGGAAATCCGGAATGTGCGCTTCCATGCTTCTAAAGTAGCCAAATTGCGACGAATGGTCCAGAGATTCGTTGAAAACAAACCTGGGCCGAAACTGACGGGACTCGGTGTCCCATCTGATACTGTCTCAAACTTCACGGATCGCCTGTCTTCCTGGAGCAAAGAAAACAGCAAAGGACGAGTGGAGGAAGGAACTGCAGATGTTGGTTTAAACCGAAAATAGACACAAAAAGCTGGAGTAATTCAGCGGGTCAGGCAGCATCTCAGGAGAAAAGGAATAGATGATCTTTCGGGTCGAGACCCTTCTTCAGACCCTTTCTTCAAAGAACGAGTAACAGGTACTGTGCTGGAAATGGGCGTGTAAGTAAGGTCAGCGTGTAAGTTGCCAGCGGATGTTGTTTCTCTGCTGGTCTTGCCCAAAGATGCTATAAGATCTTTGGTCTTGCCTGCCCCTTGAGTGTGAAGCGCGTCCCAGGAGATCTCGCCCCGCAGACGACTCGTTATCATCTTAGTTTGACCAAGAATTTACACTTCTCCTGCTTTCTAATCAAAACGTCTATCGCTTCAGCGTTTTCCGACCGCGAGGACAGGTGCAATTTCGAAAGGTTTGTTATCTTCAGTGGTGAAGACCAAAGATCCTATAAGATCTTTGGTGAAGACCTGTCACATTTCATTCACCGCTGCCAGTGAGAGAGGCGCCGCTGATATAGTGAAGCCACCAGTGGCAGTGTTAAAATGCATGTCTCTCAACAGCCAGGTGGACTCACTTGGGAAGAGGCACCACTCATGCCGAGTTCCTCCGCAGAAGGGGTTTAACATAACATAAGGAGAAAACACAAAGTGCTGGTGGAACTCAGCAGGTCGGGGCAACGCTTCGGATGGGGAGCCTTCTTCAGACTCAAGGCTATTAAATAATTTAAACACAAGGAACTGCAGATGCCAGTTTACTAAAACAAAAGCCTGTCCGTATTCTCCAAAGATATCGCCGAGTTACTCCGGCACTTTGTGTCTTTTTTCCCAAATAAGGGCTTTTGCCCTTACTGGAGTAACTCAGCGCAGCATTTCTGGAGAACATGGATACGTGACGTTTCGGGTTGGGCCCCTTCTTCCTCAGACTTTTTGTTGTTTTTTTTTGTTTTGTTTATTTTATTAGGAGTTAATACAGTCAGGGATACAGTACAAAACAGTACAGTGGAACCTAATTTTAGGTGCCAACTATGTCATACCGTAATCCATTCTATGTACAACCTCTAGTTTTATGTTTTGAGAAGAAAGTAAGCAAGACAAGAAAAAGAAAACAATAGAAAGGGGAAAAAGAGGAAAAATAGATGGTAGAGAATAGAAAAACGTGAAGTGTGTATAAAAAAAGAAAAAGTGGAAAGTAGAAATAGGAGAGAAATTTGCAAATCTATATTCGGAGATGTAGATCTATCCACGGCATGAACTGAAATCAGCAATCTTTACGGTACCGCTGCATCACATGATTCCAAAAAGTCGATGAAAGGAGACCAACTCCTTAAGAATTGGTCATATTTATCTATTAGTCGGAGTCTCATTTCTTCAAGGCGTGCTATGTCCATCATATTCCTAATCCACATTTTAACAGTTGGTATGGTTGTATTTTTCCAAAATTTAAGTATCAATTTCTTTCCAATTATTAACCCATAATTAAAAAAAACATTTTGGTCTTTATTTAAATTGATATCTTCTACTATTATTCCAAATATAATCCATTCCGTTTTAGGTTCTATTGTGGACTTGAAAAGCTTTGTAAATATATCAAATATATCACTCCAAAATTTATTCAACTTTGTACATCCTACAAATGAATGTGTTATATTAGCATTTTGAAACAAACATTTATCGCATCTGGGAGAGACGTTTGGATAAGATGTATTCAACCTCGTTTTTGAATAATATAATCTATGTAATAATTTGAATTAAATTAAATTAAATTATGTCTTGCATTAATAGAACAATTATGTGTGTTCATCAGATACTTTTCCCATCTATTCTTTGAGATCTTTATCATTAGCTCATGTTCCCAATCTTCTCTTAGTGCTTCTGTTGAGGGTAATTCTCTATTTAATATATTATTATAAAAGTATGATATTAGTTTTTATGAATCAGCCTTAATATTCATTGCTTCTTCTAAAGGGTCTAAAAATATAGTTTGAAATTTATGTATATATTTCTTCATAAAGTCACATACCTGTATATATTTAAAATATTGATTATCCTTCAGTTTAAATTTAAATTTTAAATGTTGAAATGATAACAGTTTGCCCAATTCATACATATCCCCTACTTTCCTAATCCCCAGTCTATCCCATTGTTGATATGTGTTGCCGATGAGAGAAGGTTTGAATGCAGGGTTGTTCAATAGTGGGGTTAGTACTGATAGATTATTTAATTTCAAGGATACTTTTATTTGTTTCCAAATTCTTATTGTATTGTGAATAATTGGGTTCTTCTTATATATTATACTATTCAATTTTATCGGTGAGAGCAGGATCGTTCCTATATCGTGCGGATAGCACTCCTCTTTCTCCATTCTTATCCACTCCAACTGCCGAGTGGAACTATCCAACCAGTACATTATATTCTTAATATGCACTGCCCAGTAGTAATACATAAAGTTAGGTAATGATAAACCCCCAACTTCTTTAGGTTTACACAAATGCTTTCGTTGAATTCTGTGTGCTCTGTAATCCCATATAAAATTAGTGATAGTAGAATCTAGTTTTTTGAAAAAGTATTTTGGAATATATATTGGGATCGCTTGAAACAAATATATTAATGCATGTCTCTCAACAGCCAGGTGGACTCACTTGGGAAGAGGCACCACTCATGCCGAGTTCCTCCGCAGAAGGGGCTTAACATAAAATAAGGAGAAAACACAAAGTGCTGGTGGAACTCAGCAGGTCGGGCATAGCTTCGGATGGGGAGCCTTCTTCAGACTCAAGGCTATTAAATACTTTAAACACAAGGAACTGCAGATGCCAGTTTACTAAAACAAAAGCCTGTCCGTATTCTCCAAAGATGTCGCCGAGTTACTCCGGCACTTTGTGTCTTTTTTCCCAAATAAGGGCTTTTGTCCTTACTGGAGTAACTCAGCGGGTCAGGCAGCATCTCTGGAGAACATGGATACGTGACGTTTCGGGTTGGGACCCTTCTTCCTCAGACCTTTCTTGCAGGTGGGGGCGGTTTGGGGGTAATATAGTTAAAACGCAAGAAAATGACAACCCGGAATAAACAGGTGTTTTTAGGTGGACTGACTTGTATGATTAGAGTGCTAAATGCATCACTACACATGGTTCTGCTGAATCCTCGCGTTATCGAAAATCACATTATAAAGAAAGTTGTTCCAACAGGGAATGAGGGGTCAGGGACAAGATAGTTTAGTGCAACTTTTTAAGGGGGGTTTCCAAATATTGCATTACTGCTATAGGAACGTATCTAATAAGTAGGTCATTAAGACTAGCTAATAACACACACACAGACTACATGGGAACAGTTTGTACCACAGACCTCATGATTTCGCTGGGTGGTTTCTGCTGTCACTGCAATTTATATTTTGTTTGTCTTTTTTAACATAAATCATTGCGTGTTTTAGAATGCTTCTTGTCAGCAATTGAAAATTAATCTTGTGCAACAATTGAATTCCATAGTTTAACAAAATCATAGATTTAAAATCATGGTTGACTAAGTACTTAACACAAAGTAACTTTGGTAAAGGATGTGGGTTTGAGATTTGCATTTTCCCTCTACATCCGAATTCACATTTGTTAAACATGACTGGAGGATAGCTTCCCTCTTTAATGACAGGTAATAATTTTACTTGAGTAATGTTTCAGTGAATTTAGCTCGTAGAGTCATACAGCATGGAAACAGGCCTTCAGCCCTACTTCCCCATGCTAACCAAGATATACCATCTACACTAGTCTCACCTGCCTGCTTTTGGCCAATATCCTTCTAAACCAACCTACTCTGCTATTGTCCTTGAAAATCTTGAAAACCTGTTATTACATTTTGATTACATAATTGTATCTGGCATTTGAGATTGAACAGTTTTATTTATGTTTCAAGTTCTGGAATTATAGAGAGTTGCAGCACAGAAACAGACACTTTGGCTCACTGATTCTGCATCGTCAATCAACCACCCAGTTATGTTACTCCTACATTAATCCCATTTTGTTATACCATACATAAATGCATCATGTGTAGCTCAAGTACACTAGATGGAAGGACTGTTCAGAAGCCTGATAACAAAGGGGGGAAAGCTGTTCCTGAGGCTGGTTTTATTACATTTTCAATACAATGTACAATGGCCAATTACCTTACCAATTCACATGTCCTTGGGATGTGGGAGGAAACTGGAGCTTCTGGAGGTGGGCACAGTTAGGCAGCACAGTAGGCTGGCACAGTCGCTCAGCAGTATAGCTGAGACCCGCATCTTGAGACCCGAGTTCGATCCTGACTACTTGTGCTGTCTGTACGGAGTTTGTATGTTCTTCCCATAACCATGTGGATTTTGCCTGGGTGCTCCGGTGTCCTCCCACAATCCAAGATGAGCAGGTTTGTAGGTTAATTGGCTACGGTAAAGTTTGTAAATTGTCTCTAGTGTTTAGGATCGCGTTAGTGTACAGGGATTGCTGGTCGGTACGAACTCAGTGGGCTGAAGGGCCAGTTTCCACGCTGTATCTCTAAAGTAACCCAAAGGTAGAATGTGCAAACTCCACAGAGACAGCACCCAAGGTCAGGATGGAACCAAGACACAAAAAAACCATGGCTCTACCAGCCACACCACTTCTCTGTTTATCCATGTGTTTACTGGAGTGAGCCAAACTATGTTCTCATGACTTTATCTGAATTGCAGGATGCTTGCACTGCCCTGGATGTTTTTTCTAATATTCACCATATCTGAAATGAGAAATGGAGACATTACTGAAGGTAAGACATAACAATACATAATCAATGGCAAACATTTAAAGAAATAATTCATCCGCGAATATAAAGTGCATCAGAAAATATTATCATCGCAGGAATACCAGTCCAAAAATGGCTAGCATTTATAATTCATCATCTTTGCCGAGTAGATCTGTGGATGAAGTTGTTTTGGAATTCACTAAATCACTCCAATAAATGGATAGAGGGGAAAATAGAATGTGAAAGTAAGCTAGCAAGAGACATAATAACAGTTTATAAAATCTCCGACAGTTATGGAAGAGTGCCAAAACTGTGGGTTATTTGCAAAGACAGCGGAAATTATCTGCGAAAAGAGGAAATGGCAAAAACATGAAATAAGCACTTTTTATTAGTTTTCTTTTTCTGAAACAGGAAAAAAACACATTTCAGAAAATACCAGTAATCAGAATCTAGTTAAAAAGAGAAATTACGCTAGAAATTACTGATAGTGAGAGAATTGTACTGGAGAAATTGTCAATAAATCCAAAAAGCCAATAAATCACCTGAACCTAATAGTTTACCAGCTGGGGGGCTTAATGTTATGAGTTTAGTTTATTGTCATGATTTATTGTCTTATTTACAAGATACAGTGAAAAGTTTTGTTGCGTGCTAACCGGTCAGCGGAAAGACAATACGATTACAATCGAGCCATCCACAGTGTACAGATGATACATGATAAAAGGAATAACGCAAGATATGATGACTATTGAGTTAATGGGTGGAATAGTTTTGAAAAGTCTAGAATTAAGTCCCTTCAATATTGTAATGTGTCCATACTATTCAAGAAAGTGAAGACCAGACAGGGAGCCTTGGGTCAGTTAGCTATGCCATCACTGACAGGCAAATTGATCTCATTCTTCTTCTTGCGTATGGCGTGCACAGCCTAAAGTTGTAGGACAACTTGTTCTATTTGATCTTATTTGACTGTGCACACCGGGTTGATTGCATTTGTCGAAACAGGGCGGACCACGTGAAGGTTGCAATCTCCCACCCCATTGATCTAATTGATTATTAGGGACTTGGCAGTATGGCATTTTGAAAATCCAAAAATTATTGAGCAGAATCCAACCATTTACTATGAAAGTAAATTATGTTTGGCAAACCTGTTTTTAGAGGTGTAACTGACATGTAGCTGGGGAACAATGGATGGACATAACATTTGATCATTTTGTTCTGTTGCTATTTTTTGCTTTTCATATAAGAATTACTCCCCATTTATTAATTAGAATTTTCAGAAAAACCATTGAAAGCACAACACTTTAATAAACAAAATAAGTAATGATATTTGGAGTATCTTTTCTAAGACTAATCATCTTAAGATTATTTATTACTGTTCATTGTAAGTGGTGTTGCTGGTAAGGTAAGCAGTTCTTTCCCTTGGGACGGTGGGACAATAATAATGCTGGAATATTTGGATTAAAGGCATGCCCACACTGATGAAAGGATCAAGGCTGTGTGGAGCAAGGAACTGAAGCATTTTGTAAATGATTTATCTATTTTGTACCTATCTGCCAAAGCTTCAACCTTAATATCTTTGTCTTTCTATTAAATCTATTTGTAGCCAAACCTTTCTCTATCCCCATTGCTTCCACATCAAGTTGGTTGTGCATTACTCAGTAAATTTGTCTCCAAACTATCAGTAGCAACTTCAACTGTCCAGGCTTCAAGTAACAGCATTTCCTCTCTAGATTTTTCCTGGCTCCATCTGTTTTTAAGATAATCTTTAACACACATCTGAAGTAAAAGCAGAAAATGCTGGAAATACTCAGTTCACATTTGTGGGGATAGAAACAGAGCTAACATTTCAGATCTTTGAAAGGCACACAGTGCTGGAGTAACTCAACTAACTCAATCTCCAGAGATGCTACATGACCCACTGAGTTACTCCAGCACGTTGTGTCTATCTTTGGTATAAACCAGTATCTGCAGTTCCTTCCTACACATTTCAAATCTTTGACATAATAGAATTTTCTGGTTTTATATTCAGATTTCCAGCATTTGCAGTTTAAATTTAGAAAAAAACACGTTGCATTGTCCAAGATGTTAGTTACCAAACCGAATAACTTATTTGTTTCAACACCAGGTTATACCTGATTATACCTTAATAGAACCTGGAGATTTTGTTTTACATTGAAGGTGCTTTGTAATTATTTCTTCATTTTTAAATAATTCCATTTGTACCACTTGCAAGTACATTTTATCCTATGGGTTAAATAACTGTTTTATTTGATTGAAATGCTTCTAAAATTCATTCTGTGTGTTTAGGATACGAGATTGACAGATGTCTGCAGTTTGAATCGACGATGATCTTTGTCCTTGAAGGGGAACATGCCCGCTTGAGATGCCGGTTGTGCAATGGATCCAGTCCAATTGAAACAAGTGACCTTCAAACACATGGATTTACTGTCTCTTGGTTTAAATACAATGCTAAACGTGACCATTCGGAACTCTTAAACAAAGGGTCCAGAATTTCTATTCAAGGACCCTTGTTAGGATTTTGGCCTGCAACTTTCAATGACACTGGAAGATATTTTTGTTCTCTTTTGTAAGTAGCATTAAGGTTACCAGGTAAAATACAGGAAATGGAGATGGTGGTGGGGTGTGGTTGACACTCAAGTCAAGGGAAACAACCTTTCACCATCCAAACTGTCAGGCCCCTTGAGAATATTTTATGCTAAAATTACTTCAGCCAACAACTGCCCATTGTGGGCTCCACCCTCCCTCGGTCATCTGTTCGCCAGCCCAGCTTTGTTCTGGCCTTTCCTTACCTCCAGTTCCCTTCCCTCTACTTTCAGTCTGAAGAAGGGTCCCGACCTGAAACATCACCCATCCTTTTTCTCCAGAGATGCTGCCTGACCCGCTGCTTTACTCCAGTACTTTGTGTCTCACTTCTTATGTTTCAAAGAACAGAGGCCAACCAGCTTAATCTACCCTCATGCTGAGTCCTCACATCCCGATAATTGTATAATAAAACAAATCTAATCTAATCTAATCTAAAGTATGGCTGCACAGTGTGCTCTCGTCTCCGAAACTTGGAATTGTAGCGAAAAAGAACTGTCACTGCTTTTTACTCATTTGGCTTTTCCAAAGAGGGGTGCATTTATTGGCACGTTGTCTTTTCTTCCTTCCAAGCTGAATAATCACACATTTGCCCACATCGTACTCCATCTGGCATTTTCCCTCCCACTCGCTCATCCCTGGATTTAATGCAACATCTTCAGTTTACTCTCCCACACGGCTTAGCATCGCCAACAAACTTAGGCAACAGTTGATTCCGTCGTCAATGTCATGAACAATACAAGGGCTCCTGACCTGAAATCCTCACAGCAATCTATTAGTTAAAGCCTATCAACCCGAGAAATACTTTATTCCAAACCTCTGTTGTTTTTGTTAACTAATCTTTTGATTTCTATAAAAAAACATTTATGGTAATCAAACGCCTTTTGGGAAAAAAAATCTAAAAGTATTTCTTCCATTGGTTACTCTTTATCTACCCTGCTGAGTTTTACTGTTTGTAATACTCGTTATCAGCTTCTATAAGCCAACACTGGAACATTGTGGGCTCCTCTTTTCCTTGATCATCGTCGCTGGCTTTGGTCTGACTTTTTGCGTATCTTTCATTAATTTGTTCTATGTCCTCTTCATATCTCTCTCTGTTCCCTCTCCCCTGACTCTCAGTCTGAAGAAGGGTCTCAACCCAAAACTTCACCTATTCCTTTCCTCCAGAGATACTCCCTGATCCGCTGAGTTACTCCAGCTTTTTGTGTCTATCTTTGGTGTAAACCAGCATCTGCAGCTCCTTCCTACACATTCTACATAACAATTCCAATGGATTTGCCAAGTGGGATTTCAAAAGTTCAAAGGTTTGTTTATTGGTCACATACACCTAGGTGTAGTGAAATTCTTGTTGCCAGTGCAGCACATAAAAAAGAATACAAACATAACATAATACACCTTATTACTGTCCTGTGCTGTCCTGTGCTGTACTGTCCTGTCCTGTGCACGGCTGCCCAGCCAGCAGCTGTCTGTCTTTTCATCTTTTTATTTTTTATTTTAGTTAGTTAAGTGTTTTGTTTGGAGGTCTAGACTTTTTTTATGTGGGGAGTGGGGGGGGGGGGGAGGAGGGTGAAACTACCTTTCAGGGTCCCTACCTAGTCGGAGAGGCAGTTTTTCTCCGGGCTGCAGCTTCGACCCGTCCTCGCGGCCTACCAGCGGGCCTGGAGCGGCGTTTCCTGTCGGGGACCGCCCAGAACCTCGGCTTCGGCGGCGGCACAGCGCTGGAGCGCTATCGTGGAGCGGGCGATGCCTTGCCTGGGTCGCCGCGCTGGAGCTCCGGTGAGCTGAGACCGCTGGGTGAAACATCACGGAGCTGCGGGACTGTGGAGCGATCAGCTGCGGGCGGCGGCCGAGAACGGCCTGGAACATTGGGCCTCCGTAGAGGCAACTGTGGAGGCCTCAATAGGCCCGACTATGGGTGAACTGGGGTTGGGGACTGGACTTTGTGCCTTCCCTCATGGTGGGAACCATTGTGGGGGGATGTTCTTTATGTTTAAAACTCTTATTAATGTTATGTCTGTATTCTTTCTTTATGTGCTGCAAAATGGCAAGAAGCATTTCACTTCACTACACCTCTGTGTATGTGAATGTGACCAATAAAATACCTTTGATACCTTTGATTTTAAAGAACTTTAACATAAAAAACTTCCCCCCACAATGGTTCCCATTATGAGGGAAGGCACAAAGTCCAGTCCCATCCCATGTCCACCCATAGTCGGGCCTATTGAGGCCTCCACAGTCGCCGCTACGGAGCCTCGATGTTCCAGGCCGTTCTCGCCGGGTGATTGTACTCTGGCGTCAGGAGAATCTTCTCAGCGGCGTGGGAACCCTGGAACGGCCGCTTCCCTTACCGGAGACTGCGGCTTCCGAAGCCAACAAGGCCGCGCCGGATGGAGCTCCACTACTGGCGATCTCGTCGCGAGATCCCAGACTCCCGGTGTAAAGTTCAGCGCCGCCGCCCGCAGCTGGCCGCTCCACAGTCCCGCAGCTCCGCGATGTTTTACTCGGCGGTCTTCAGCGCGGTGACCCGGGCAAGGCATCGCCCGCTCTGCTCCGCGATAGCGCTCCAGCGCTGTGCCACTGCCGAAGCCGAGGTTCTGGGCGGTCCCCTCAGGAAACGCCGCTCCAGGCCCGCTGGTAGGCCGCGAGGACGGGTCGACGGTGCAGCCCGGAGAAAAGCTGCCTCTCCGACCAGGTAGGGACCCTGAAAGGTAGTTTCCCCCTTCCCCCCCACATAAAAAAGGCTAGAACTCCTAAAAACAAAACACTCAACTAACTAAAAATAAGAAAAAAGATGAAAAACAGACAGCTGCAGGCTGGGCAGCCAAACCACACAGGACGGCGCCCCCTATACTTTTTCCTTCCATTTAACCAATTTCCCTTCCATTTAACTAACTCTCCTTCTAGTTAACCAATCCTATAGATCTCTAAAGCGTCATTATTACTTCCTACTAATGGAGACCTGCAATTGCCTGATAACCATTGTAGACTAGTTGGACTGAGCTTCCCTGCGTCTCTTTCACTGCTCTGTTGCAGTTTATTGATACAGAATCTAGGAATGTTGGTGATACTTCCAGTGCAACTGTTATCTCTGCAGTCACTTCTTGCATTACTTTAAATTGTGGGGCATCAGGGGGCAAAGGATTTATCAGTCCTCGGTCTCACTGCTTTCATTAGGATTTTTTCTTTATTGTAATTAATTACATCATGTTCCTCACTTTCACCCTTTCTTTTGCTTAATAGCAATGGAACTCACAATGTTACAGGTCCAAACGAAATTTTGGATGTTACCCCGGTAAGTGATGGATGTTACAGTGAAGAAATAGAATATAGTCGGAGTGGAGTAATTGGAGCATCAATTGAATTGCCTTGTCCACACATGGAAGAGTACAAGAATAATATAGAAGATTTGAAATGGTATAAGGTGAGTAGATTCTGCTTAGTCAATTAACTAACCAGTTTTGGAAATGATTCCTTGCTTTGAATAGAATTTTAGAGAGGAGAAGTGAAACAAACTGTTGGAAGAAACATCAATTTATGACGAGCAAATCTTTGATGCACACATAGTGGGAAAGGCATGAAATATAGCCATACAGCGCTGAAATGCGTCCACACCGACCAAGATGCCACATCTATGTTTGTCCCATTTGTCCGCTTTTGACCATCTCTTGAAACTTTTCCTGTCCATATGCATACCTAAATGTTTTTTTAAATATTGTTATTGTACTTGCCTTAACTACTTTCACTGGCAGCTCCTTCCATATACCAACCACCCTCTGTGTCTAAAGGTGGCCCCTCAAGTTCCTATTAAATCTTTCCTCTCTCGCCTTTAACCAGGGACGTGCGGGCAGGGGAGGCATAGCCTCACCTGTCATACTCCCAATGGAAAACAGCTCTTAAGCAAAGAAAAATAATAATAAAATAAAATAAATATAAAGATTTTCCACTGATCTGTGTTACAAATGTAATTTCTATATGAATCTAATCATTTTTTAATAGTCAAAATCACTACAGGGAGAGATGAGAGGTGAGGCAGCGACGAGCTGAGCCTCCACTCTGATGCGCAACCCCTCAGAAACTGCATGGAGCGCGGGCAATGTTACTATCTCTATGTATGTCACCAATGTAATGTTTGTAAACCCCTTTGTTACATGTCCTCACCTTCCATAGTCCAGGTAACTTATTTCACAGATAAATATATTAAATTTGTGCTCGCTGGTCCCATCATAAAACTGCAATGAAAAAGCACCAGAGGAGGCAGCGATCACATCTGCCTCACAAGGGGGCATGGCTTGAGGAAGAAGGAGCGTCAATTACGTAGGCTCAGCCCCCATAATTGACGCTACCTCACTCTCCCTCCACGTTAACTAGCTTCAGGAGCGGCGGTGCAGTACTGGATTCCACCGCTGGCGGCGCTGACCAAAGATCATAGAGCGGAGCCACTCGGCGAAAAAACGGTCACTGGGAATGTAGACTTTGTCGGTACATTAGAAAGTTATTAGATTTTTAAATAAATAGATCTATACTTATCACAATAATAAAGTCATCAATTTTTGTACTTCTGTACATTTTTGTTTTTGTTCTTGTAAGGCAGACGTCTCCAAAATATGGCCCATGGGACATATCAACCCATCACGAGATTTTTCAAGCTCAGATTCGAGTCGGGAACGCGGCGGCCCAGGGCTGCTCTTAGTGTTGTTACTGGTTAGATCCCTCGAATTGTCAGAGCCGAGACATAAATGGGCCGCCGTGAAGAAGGGTGCAACGGTGCTGTGGGGGGTTCGGCCCCTTATCTCTCTCTCTCCCCCTTATCTCTCTCTCTCCCCCTTATCTCTCTCTCTCACCCCTTTCTCTCACCCCTTTCTCTCACCCCTTTCTCTCACCCCTTTCTCTCACCACTTTCTCTCACCCCTTTCTCTCCCGCTCGCTCTCTCGCTCGCTCGCTCTCGCTCTCTCTCGCTCTCGCTCTCGCTCGCTCGCTCTCTCTCGCTCTCTCTCTCTTTCTTTTATGATCTAAGTGGGGCATTGGAGCTTCCTTCACCTGTTTAGGAAACATAAGTTCACAAGTTATAGGAGCAGAATTAGGCCATTCGGCCCATTGTCTATTCCGCTATTCAATCATGGCTGATCTGTTTTTCCCACTCAGCTCCATTCTTCTGCCTTCTCCCCATAATCCCTGACCGTTACTAATCAAGCATCTCTCAATTTCCACCTTAAAAATATCTATTGACTTCGCCTCCACAACCATCTGTGGCAATGAATTCCACAGATTCACCACTGACTAAATAAATTCCTCCTCATCTCCATTCTAAATGTACATCCTTTTATTCTGAGGCTACTGTATCTAGTCCTAGACTCTCCACTAGAAATACACTATTCTATACTTTCTGGTTCAGATATTTGCCCACATTGAAATCTATGTGCCACAGGTTTGCCCTTTTGTTTACTATTGTTTTGCAAACTCCATCTCCTATCAATGCTGCTCTTTATGTGTATTGGCAAACTGAGACTGGTGGTTTTCTGTCCCCTCAATTAATCCAAGGGTGTTTAATTGCCATATTAACCGAGACTGGAACCATGAAATTCATTTGTAAATGCAGTAAATACTTGCAATCCAGAAGGTTAAATTGGGACAGGAATTGAGTATTTTATTGCCCATAGCCATACTGTCCGTTTAAGTATCAATGTTAAATTTGTTTTAATGTGTTCTGCAGGATTGTCAGAAGAATGTTCACACAGGATCATCACTGTTCTTTGGAAGTCTAGAAAAGGAAAATGCTGGACATTACACTTGTATACTCACCATTCGCCATCGTGGAATACAGTACAATGTTACAAGGACATTGAAATTGAAATTGGAAGGTATTTTTTGATTAAATGCTTGGGTCTTGAGATTGAGGAGATAATGTTATATGGAGTGGCTCAATTAAGTGCAATTTTGTAAAAGGCATTTTAGGCATGCTGTTCCTCTGATGCACGAGTGCTGTGATTATTGCTAGACCTGGAGAAGCATTGTTAGATTGCTCTTGGTATACCATCCATCATTAAGGATGGATAAGGGCGGCACGCTGGCGCAGCGGTAGAGTTGTTTCCTTACACTGCTTGCAGTGCCAGAGACCCGGGTTCGATCCCGACTACAGGTGCTATATGTGCGGAGTTTGTACGTTCTTCCCGTGACCGCATTGGTTTTCTCCAAGATCTTTGGTTTCCTCCCACACTCCAAAGACTTATGGGTTTGTAGGTAAATTGGCTTGGAATAAGTGTAAATTTCCATAGAGTGTAGGATAGTGTTACTATGCGGGGATCACTGGTCGGTGTGGACTCTGTGGGCCGAGCCTATTTCCGCGCTGCATCTCTAAACTAAAACTAAACAAAAAAATGTGTAGGATTTATAAGCATTTGGAAACTAGGGGAGTCACAAGGAACAAAAATGCAATTTTCCAATATTAATCACTTAGCAAAGCCTTAAGATCAAATTTATCTAAAAATTTAGATTTTGATTTTTTTCAATACATAAACTGGATTATTCTTTGGACTGTATTATTCATTGGCGTTGTTCCCTGGTAGAGGTGGTGGCATTGTGGTTGGAACTCCTATTGAGAATTTACGTAACCCCTGCCCATGTTTCATTGAGGTATGTCATTAAGCTGGAAAGCGTGCAGGGAAGATTTACAAGGATGTTGCCAGGACTTAAGGGCCTGAGCTATAGGGAGCAGTTGGGCAGGCTAGGATTTTGTTCTATGTTGGGCAGGCTCGGACCTCGACTTTCTTATGTCTGAAGAAGGGTCTTGACCTGAAACGTCACCTATCCATGTTCTCCAGGGATGCTACCTGACCTGCTAAATTACTGCTGCACTTTATATCCCTCTAGGATTTTGTTCCTTGGAACAAAGGATCTTATACAGGTGTATACGATCATGAGAGGAATAGATAGGATCAATGCACAGTTTTCTTCTACCAGAATAGGGAATTCAAGTACAAGGGGACATAGGTTTAAGATGAAATTGGAAAGATTTGATGGGAGGGGCAACTTTTTCACACAGAGGGTGATGAGTACATGGAACGAGCTGCCCTATGAGGTAGGTTGTGAAATTACACAATTGCTGGGGAAACTCAGCGGGTGCAGCAGCATCTATGGAGCGAAGGAAATAGGCGACGTTTCGGCCCGAAACGTCGCCTATTTCCTTCGCTCCGTAGATGCTGCTGCACCCGCTGAGTTTCCCCAGCAATTTTGTGTACCTGCCCTATGAGGTAGTTGAGGCATGTACTATAACAACCATTGAAAATCATTTAGATTGGTACATGGATAGGAAAGGTTTAGAGGGATAGGGCCAAATGCAGGCAGGTGAAACTCATGTAAATGGGGCAAGCTGGTTAGTTGGGCCGAAGGGCCTGTTTTTGTGCTGTATTTCAATCAAAGAGTTGGTCGTGGCACCACGTTTGGTGCAGATATTGGGGGCCGAAGGGTCCGTTCTTGTGCCGTACTGGTTTATGTTCTAAGTCCTAGATCCAGGAATTTTGAGATGAGTTTGGGTGACATTTATCTATATATATGTTATTGTTTCTTGTCTTCCCTCCAACTCAGAATGAGGTTGAAGGAAATCTAGCAGCATATTATGTAGGTTTTTGGAGCTTGTAACATTTATACTACTGAGAAGGTGCAACTGTTCCTGTGACCCACGGTCCCAAATTATTACTGAACTTCCTAGAATGACTTTGACATATGATTTTAATTAAAGAACCAGGCCAAGCACATACGAATGCCCAGCGATCTATTTTGTGAAATTTCATCTCTTGCATCAATAGATACATGGGAATTAATGTTGGGAATATTATCATAGATTGTACATTTTTATTTGATATTAATAGCATATTTTAAGCAATTTAATTCCAATATTAGTTTATCTCCCTCAGACAGTTAAGGGCCTGTCCCACGAGCATGCGACTCCATGCGGCAAGCGCGACCTAAAGCCGGCAGCCACCTCAACGCCGTACGCACGGAGGTCGAGTGAGTGACGTGAAGTTCGAGCGAAGTCCGACGGCTTACGGCGTCGAGGTGGTGCGTACGGCATTGAGGCGGCTGTGGGCCGGCAGGCTGTTGCCGCGCGGAATTTTTGAACACGGTCAATTTTTCGGAGCCCCGCGCGATGTCAGGACCAGCTCCGCACAACTCCATTCGGCTCCGGCGATCGAAGTGGGACCGGCCCCACGAGGCCGTACGGCTCAAGCGACCACGTTAGGTCGCGCTTGCCGCATGCAGGCACATGCTGGTGGGACAAGCCCTTTAGGTCGCGCTTGCCGCATGTAGTCGCATGCATGTGGGACAGGCCCTTAATATTGTTCTTCTCAAAATCTTTCTCCTGGCCCTGATTTTCATCGTCAATCCTGTTCTTTATCCTTTCTTTCTTCTCTTTGAAGAAGTAGGTGTCATTACATCAGAGGTGCATAAAATCAGGGTTTCATTATAGTTGTGAACTTAATAAATGAAATCGTGAATTTAATTTCTCTATCCTTTTTATAAATAAAAATCTCTTTTCAGAACCTTCTGTTGCACCGAAATTGGTTTACCCACATCAAGAACACATTGAAGTCACACTAGGTGGGTAAAGTTTGCATTAATTTCTATCTATCAATGTTAATAGTCAGATGAGTCATGGTAAGTACAAAGAGAAGAAATGAGGTAGAATGAAGGTAAAAGGAAATGCAAATTCTTGAGGTAGAAACAAGGAAGCGCAGATGCTGGTTTACAAAAAAAGACACAAAGTGCTGGAGTAACTCCAGGTTGCATCCCTGGAGAACATGGATAGGTGACATTTTGGGTCTGGAGTCTTCATTAGATCCTGGAGAAGGGTCCTGACCCATATTGTCACCTACCCATCTTCTCCAGGGATGCTGCCTGACCCGTAGAATTAATACAGCACTTAGTGTAAAGTCTTGATGTCAGCCTCGATACACAGAATTAAGAACTGTGATTACCTCCAGATAACCTTTAAATGCTTCTCAATTTAGGTTGAAATATTTGACAGCTCTACATTACATCTTTAATAGTCAGCAAAGCTCTGGGGTGCTGAAGGTTTGTTATTAAACTCTGAGGGAGATTTCTTGTATAGAGCTCCCATAGGACAGCATTGGTGTGGGAGATTGCAACCTTCACGTGGTCCGCCCTGTTTCAATGAATGCAATCAACCTGGCGTGCACAATCAAATAAGATCAAATAGAACAAGTTGTCCTACAACTTTAGGCTGTGCACGCCATACGAAAGAAGAAGAAGATAGGACAGCATTGGAGACCTTGCCACTACTTTGACTTTGGTTCAGGAAACTTTGATAGTTCAGTCTAACCTGGTCGATCCTCTTTGAAT
Organism: Amblyraja radiata; assembly: GCF_010909765.2. NCBI lineage: Eukaryota > Metazoa > Chordata > Chondrichthyes > Rajiformes > Rajidae > Amblyraja > Amblyraja radiata. The sequence continues at coordinate 40,300,219 of NC_045961.1, forward strand.
AGAGCAAATACATTTAGGCATGGGATTGACCGAGCACAGGAGGTCTGTGCCAGTAAGATCCGGCCCAGTAATTATAAATGGCAGCACAGTGGTGCAGTGGTAGAGTGGATGCCTTACAGCACCAGAGACCCGGGTTCGATCCTGACAACGGTGCTGTCTGCATGGAGTTTGTACGTTCTCCCTGTGACTGCATCGGTTTTCTCCAGGTGCTCCGCTTTCCTCCTGCATTCCAAAGATGTGCAGGTTTGCAGGTTAATTGGTTCCTGTAAATTGTCCCTAGTGTGTAGGATAGAACTAGTGTGTGGGTGACCGCTGGTCGGCGTGGACTTGGTAGGCCTTGGAGCTTGTTTCCACGCTGTATCTCTAAACTAAACTAAACTAAAATAAGCAGGAATATGCCATTGATCCACTTGATTATCTAAACAAATTTCCCAAAAGTTACTTTGCTACATTCCTAAACATAACAATAAATTATATTTGCTACAATTAATGTATATGCAGTAGTAATTTCTGAACCTCTATGGTTTACCATTTCAGCTGGCAGTTTTTCCTATATTTTCACTTTTTACACGTCCATTTGTATTTGCAACCTTGCCATCCTTCATTTGAATCTTGCTCTTGAATGTAAAATAGGGGGGGGGGAAAACACTGCCTTCCATCTTCTCTAAATTGCTCATAGTCCGTTAAAGGCTTAATTGTCCTAAAAATGGCAAGATTATTTGAAGAAAGAGCAGCTGCCGGAGAGAAATTGCATCAGGTACTGGAGCATTTTGATATGCTTTGGGAGGTAATATTATCAGAATCAGATTTTATTCGCCAAGTATGTTTTGCAACATACGAGGAATTCACTGGCCAGGTCAGTCATACAATTAAAAGCAACAGATTCAAAAACACATTTTAACATGAACATCCACCAGTGACTCCGACACATTCCTCACTGTGATAGAAGGCAAAATAAAGTTCAAGTCCTTCCTTTTGTTCTTCCTCGGTCGGGGGCCTCGAGCCCTCCGTTGACGGGACGGTCTTAACTCCGTAGCCGGCGGCGTTTGGGCCCTCCCCGTCGAGGCATCAGCTCCCGCATCGGGGGGATGTCAGCTCCCCCGCGCCAGGCGATCGAACCTCGCGTCGGGGCTGGACGAACCTTCTGCAGCTCCCAACTCGGCCTCTCCCGAGACTGCGAGCCCTTGATGGTAAGTCCGCAGGCCGCGTTGGGAGCGATCCCAGGCAAGGGATCCGCTCCGATGTTAAGTCCGTGCCCCGCGGTGGGGCTCACGACAGTCCGAGGCGGCTTCCAGCTCCAGCGATGGTAGGCTGCAGAGCCCGGAGAATGTGATCCGAAAGTTTCCCCCGATCCCCTCCCCCCCCCCCCACATAAAACAAACCGAAGAACATAAAAACAAACTTTTAACAGACGCTTAAAAATAACAAAAAGGTGAAAAAACAAACAGACTGCCGGCAGGGCTGGCCATCTCCCCGGCACTCCTGGTGGTCACATTATCAGAATCTCAAATTTTAAATATGCTTAAGGGCTTTGTGTATATGAATGACACTTCTGAATATTAGAAGATAGACACAAAATGCTGGAGTAACTCAGAGGGGCAGGCAGCATTTCTGGAGAGAAGGACTGTGTGATGTTTTGGGACAAGAACCTTCTGCAGATTGAGTGATCTACACATTCCACATGTAAAATACTAGTCTACATCTGGTATAGATCTTAAACACTGAAGCTTTTTAAAACTCCTTTTAACATACCCACAGCTAGATGGATAATTCCTTATCCCATATTTCCCTGGTAATTGCAGAGATACAGCACAGAAACAAACACTTTAACTCATTGGTTTTTATTCTGGCCATCCACCACCCATTTCCACTAGTCATATATAAACCAATTATTTTAATTCTCACATTCTCATCAACCTCCCCTAGCTGCAGAAACAACTTGCTTGCTTACTTACACAACTTCTGCTTACTTACACTTATTATCTAAGGTAAACAAAAAGGCTGGAGAAACTCAGCGGGTGCAGCAGCATCTATGGAGCGAACCCTTCTTCAGCAGTCTGAAGAAGGGTTTCAGCCCGAAACGTTGCCTATCTCATTCGCTCCATAGATGCTGCTGCACCCGCTGAGTTTCTCCAGCATTTTTGTGTACCTTCGATTTTCCAGCATCTGCAGTTCCTTCTTATACACTTATTATCTATTTAATTTTCCATTTATTTCACTGATTAAGCAGTCTTTCACTGCCTTCACTCATCTGAACCAGTACCATGTTTGACAGAACGGTGGACAAATTGAATTAATTCTCACTGAATTTCAAAATTGCATCTGAAAGGGAAATTGTTGGAAGATGGGATGAAGTCTGACACAATTTCCAGGAAATCTTCTCAGTACATCAGGACCCTCATGAATTCTTCATGTTCACAAAATGTTTTTATAAATTACAAGGGGGGGGATTAACAAAATTGAATGTAAAGCAGTAAAGTGGGTTTAAGAGTACACCAAATATGTTTAAGTAAAACAATTAAATGCAGCGCTTCACAAGGTATGCAACTGTTGCTGGTATGTTCTGCTCTCTAATTACGTAAACATTTAGGAGAAAGAAGAATAATTAATTGCACAGTTTATGCTGGCCCCAAAAGTAAACGGGACGTGATGCTAACTTGGCTCTTCAGAAAAACCTATGTGACCACCTGTAAGGGAATGGAGCCAGTCTGTAAAGATTCCCGGAGGTAAGCAGTTAGATCTTGCTGTTTTTGTTATTTGCCTTCATACTAATGCACATTGTACCTTAAAGTTATTTATTGTCAATGACACCTTTAGCAATATTTCCCAGGTGATGTATGCTTTTCTTTCCATTTATTGCACTGTTATTGTGTTTTTCCCCCTCAGTTTTTGTTATTTATTACATATTTTGTTGTGCTGCAGCAAGTAAGAATTTCATTGTTCTATCTGGGACATATGACAATAAAACACTCTTGACTCTTGTTTGTGATGAGATAGTGCACATTTATAGTGAAGCTGCTTCATATTGCTCTTTCATGTAATAGAATAAATGAAAATGGTTTGCCGAATGGCACCTCATCTTTTTTTTTTCCAAATTAAATTGTTTGGCTTTTTAGCACAACACTAAATTTGGTTCCCTCTCCCCTAGCCATGTACAATGTATCCAAAATACCTCACAGACCTAAAGTGTTGGCTGTGGGTATCAATGGACCATTATGGGTTCCACCTTTCCTTGATCATTGTTGCTTGCTTTGACGTCCTTTTGTCTACCTTTCATGCATTTGTTCTTTGTACCTTTTCATATCTCTAGTTTCCCTCTCCCCTGACTCTCAGCCTGAAGAAAGGTCTTGACCTGAAACATCACCTATTCATTTTCTCCAGAGATGCTGCTGGACCTGATGAGTTCCTCCAACTTTTTACGTCTGTCTTTGGTGTAAACCAGCATTGTTAGTTCCTTCCTGCACACAAAGTCTAGACTGCATAGGTCTTTGGTACATTTCCTTTCTTTGTGTTTCAAATTAAACAGTCCCTGAGTTAACACTAGGGGGAAGACCTTGCTTAGATTTACATTTTAATGTCCGTCTCTCCACTTTTGTGATGCGGATTGAATGGCTGGCTATAGGCCATTAATCTGCTCATTATTATTCAGTGCCTGCTCCATTTCCTCCTGTCATCATTCCAAGTTTTGACAGAAGAAAGTGGGCTGGGGGGAGGGGGCGGGGGGATATGCAAACCTTGATGTGATGCAGTCAACCCTTCCAGTGACTAGCTGTTAATGCCCTTGGGACATAAGGGGGCTAAGATGCAAGCAGTGTCAGGGGAATGGAAAGAATAAAGTACATATTTTAGCTGGAACAAGGTCACTTAATTTCAACATGAAATTGTCTGTTCAATGGGCGCCAGAAGCAGTTTGAGAGGCTGCCATCCATTGTAAGATTTTTGATTTATTTTTGCAAGAGGGAGTCAAATTAAAATCTACATTGTGTATATCGTTTAGTTTAGTTTAATTTAGAGATACACTCATCTTACTCCTCCCCAAATGAAATCTTTCAATGCTTTAGAAACCAGAAACTGCAGATGTTGGTTTAACAAGGAAAGACACAAAATGCTGGAGTAACTCAACGGGTCACGTAGCATCCTGCAGAAAATGATGAAGAAGGTCCCGACCCAAAACATCGCCTATTGATGTTCTACAGGGACGCTGCCTGACCCGCTGATTTATTTGAACCTGTTGTGTCTTTCTTTCAATTCCTTTCTATCTTTCCTGTAGTGTCGAAGGCAGGAATGTCATTCCCTAAAACAATGACCATGAGGACACTTTTTGTCTTTGTGTCCTCATACACCTGTTTCAAATCTTGGAAATGTTTAATACAAGCAGTAAGGTTTCACCTCCATTGCCCAGATCAGGGAAAATACATTTGTATTGTATCATAACCAGAGAATTTCCACGAGCACCTATTTCCACTCGCAAATATTCACCCTCCCCCGCCCCCCTCCCCCCACACACAAAATAAAATATATATTTGTGGATTCATCTGCTTCTTGCCCAATATGCCTCTTCGGTCATCAATGCTTTTATTTTTCTCTTTGAATCTTGTGTTTGTTAACTGTGTGTTTTTTATCTAGCCTTTAATTCACCTTTGGGTCTTTCTCTATGATAAAGTTGGTAAATAAAATAGTCACACAAGATTGTAGATTCTGGAATCTGAAGCAAAAAAAACAAACTCCTGGAGGAACTCAGTGGGTGAAGCAGCATCTTTGGAGGTAGAAAGATGGTGGACATTTTGGGTCAAGACCCTGCAAAGGGAACAAGCGGACCCGCTGACTTCCCACAAGTTTGGGTTTTTTTGTGGCAAATAATGCACGTTACTGTTGATTTCATGTTTATATAGTTTCTTTAGCTCTGGGGAGATGATTATTTTTCTGTTTCATTCACATTACTTTTTCAAAGTAAGATTCTTTGCATATTTCAGAGAGACAACTACAGAAAACGGAATATATATTGTAAGACCATTGGTATTTACCCAAGTTACCAAAGAGCATCTGAATCAATATTTCAACTGTGTTTTGCGTGTAACATCAGAGCAGGAGACAATGGGATACATCTTTCTCCAGGAGAAAGGTACAGTCCAACAGTTTTAGTTATCTGCTAATGGGAGGGGAAGCAGCTGAATATTGGAAACTTGGTTAACCCTTGATTAAAAACAGAAAATAGGTGCAGGAGTAGGCCATTCGGCCCTACAACCCTATTCAATATGATCATGGTTGATCATCCAAAATCAGTACCCCGTTCCTGCTTTCTCCATATATCCCTTGATTCCGTTAGCCCTTAGATCTTTTAGAGCTATATCCAACTCTTAAGGGCCTGTCCCACTTACGTGTTCTTGGCATGCAAATTACGCGACCTCGTGGTCGCGTTGAGCCGAGACGAAGGCCGGGCGTGATTACATGCGTGGGCACAGCCGTCTGGAGCGCGTGACGTCATTTGAAGATGGACACAAAGCTGGAGTAACTCAGCGGGACTGGCAGCATCTCTGGAGAGAAGGAATGGGTGACGTTTCTTGTCGAGACTCTTCTTCAGTCTGAAAAGAAGGGTCTTGACCCGAAACGTCACCCATTGCTTCTCTCCAGAGATGCTGCAGGTCCCGCTGAGTTACTCCTGCATTTTATGTCTATCTTCAATTTTCTTGGCCCCGCTCTGGGAGTAGAAGTGGGGGCGGATCCGGACCACAAGGTCCGTGAGCCCCAGGCTGAGTTCGGCGATCGTTTGCCTGCTTCTGCTGCTGTTGAAGGTGAGACGTTGCGTCGCGCCAGGGTCTTGGGCCTGTCTCACTTTTCTCAGTTTAAAAAAAGACTGGGAAATGATTTCTGCTTCCGACCGCAGTCTCTGTTACATTGACCTTCACGGGCTTTCCTGCTTATTCCAAAGTTAAAATGCAGTCAGAACTAGTGGCCTCATTAGGCATTGGATAGCACATATAAATTAGGAGCCCGTCTGGATTAGGTTGGTGGCTTTCAAGGAAAATAGATTTGTCAAATTTGTCAAAGTCACTGGGGCTTCTTCATAAAAACCACGTAAAGATAAGTAAAACACTATCCAGATAAGTAATATGTGTTGTAAAGTTGAAATGACTCCGATCTTGAATTGTTGCTTTAATTTACATTTTATTTTACGCACTTTTTGTGGCACTGAAACCTATATTGAAATATTCGGTCACAATTTTGTGATGGGGTCAGACTAAACAAAGTTTTTAAAGAATATTTCATTTAATGCTTTTTCCTTAGATATAATTATAAATCTATATGTAAAAAGTCAGTTAAACAACTACATTGAAGTTGAAATACTTTCTTTTCTCCCATAGGCAAAAGCAGTGTGCAGCGAACTGTTAAATATTTAATTTCCATTATTGTTGTGCTAATCGCTCTGGCAATGGTTTGTGTGCATTTCAATGTACAAATTGCCCTTTGCTTCAGGGACCTGACTGGTAGAGATGAAACTCTTGGAGGTAAGATTTGGAGAAAGTTCTAAATGTTCACAAAACTCCACCACTCATTTTCATATTGTAGTGTTTGTGTATATTGTCCCAGTTTCATTGACCATAAAGTTAATGTGAACTTCCAAGCTTATGCAAGGTACAAAATGAATGATTGATTATATTTCTTTCACCTCTAAGTTTCCCCCATATTCCACCTTCATTTGGACATATCTATTCAATTTTGTTGCTACAATAACCAATTTTAAATCACCAAAGAATATCGCAGAAACTAGCAATCCAAGGATGATTTCACTGCACTTTCGGGTGTATGTGACAAATAAAATTGACTTTGACTTTATCAGGTTCATCAACAGATTCTCGTGCTGAGGCCCAGGGTAATAAAGACAGCCGTACTGTTTGTGTAGGTGTTCTGATTAATGTCATGGCTGCCATTATATCTGTAAATTCATCCATTCACTGTGATCTGGCATACAGTTGAACTAAAACAACTCTCATACGTAAAATTTGAGTGCTGATTACCAGCAATTGTGGTGAATTTTCATTACAATCCTCATAGATTTTATGCTTGAACTACGTGTCCCAAAATTGAATTCATCCAATGTTAAGGATCCCCAGAAACCTTAAACTAAGTAACCTCAATGTACGATGATTCAATGTTCAGAATTGCTCAGCCAACCTTCTGCAGCCTTCCCTTGGAATAAGGCTGTACTCTTAGTCAGGTGGTCAGCTCTGGAAGGCACCTTGGTCTGCATGGATGAGTTGGGCCAAAGGTCCAGTTTTGTACAACTACGACTTTAACGTTAAAATAAAAATCGAATGACTCAATATCTTCTGCTTAATTCTCAGATAGTAAAGAATATGATGCATATATATTACTCCTTAAGAGTGATGAGATCCTCCTTAATGCTAATGAAGAACAACAATTTGCTTTTGAGCTGTTACCTGCAATTCTAGAAGAAAAATGTGGTTATCGCTTATGCATATTTGAACGTGATATTCTCCCCGGAGAAGGTAAGATTAGTTTATTCTTGTTTTGCTAATACAAAAAAAGAAGCATGGGTAGATAGGGCGACCTCAAGCTCAATTAAAAGTATTGAGAACACCCTTAGTCCTTCTGAAGAAGGGTTCTGAACCAAAATGTGTCTAAGCATGGATTCTGTTCTATTTTATGTGTTTAACGCGGGGGCTTCGATCGCCCCAACGTGGGGGCTTCGACTGCCCCGACGGCAGGAGATAAAGAGGAAGAAGATTAGACTTTATTGCCTTCCACCACAGTGAGGAATGTGGGGAATCCACTGTGGTGGATGTTTATGTTAACTTTTAAGTGTGTGTCTTGTTGCTTTTTTTTTTGGCTATGGCTGTATGGTAATTTGAGGTTCACTGTACCTTAATTGGTACACCTGACAGTAAAGTGACCTTTGAACCTTTACTCATAGTATTTACAGATTTTTAAAATCACATCTGGCAATAGACCTGCAAAACAATTGTTTTAATTATGATTATTAATATAATTAATATAATGAGAATACATATCAGTGTATTTCTCCTCATTTCATTGATGACATTCATGTCAATATCATAATAATTTATACACAAGCTACGAACTGTTGTTGATTACCATTGCTGTTGAAATATGTAGAAGGGGTGAAGGCAGTTTGTTTTACTCGGAATACTGTTTAAAATGAGCTAATGTTACAATCAGCACTTTATCACCTGGCTTTACGGAACAGCTAAGAACTTTTGGGTTAATGTTTTTATGTTCAGAATATTAGGAATTCTTCCCTTCATGTCATATTTTAGTAACAAAATGCTTAATTTGTTTTACAGCATCTGCAGAAAGTATACTTTTTTATATTAACAAATGCCGAAGATTAATTATAATTCTCAGTAAAGACTATGTGGATGATGATTTCAAATCCACATACGAATTGGTGACTGGGCTGCATCAGGTATTGGTTGAAAGACAAATAAAACCAATACTAATTGAATTCAAGCCTATAAACAACACAAAGTCATTCCCAGAGTCACTTCAGCTTCTTCTAAAATCAAAAAGAACAGTGAAGTGGAGAGGAAATAAATCTGAATACAAACATTCTTATTTCTGGAAGAAGCTACGATACTTGATGCCAGCAAAAGGTCGCCGGGTTCAAGCTGGGAATCAATAATTTATGGTTTCGGAAATCAAAGTTTTATTTTTGCATGTCCATTCAGGCATGCTGTTATTACATCTTTTCCAGGCTTAAATCAATCTGCAATTGTACCGTGTGGCAAAATACGTGCTGCAGTGGTACGAGAAGATTCTACCAGCAGTGCCAAAGAGGCGTTTAACAAAATGGCAATAAAAAATTGGTGCATTTATTTGTGTTAATTAAAATCTACTTTTTGTTTATCTAATTAAGAATGTTATCAGGCAACTGAACAATTCTTTCATCAGCTAGTGTGCAGTCCTGACTTTTCATCACCTCATTGAAGACCTTTGAACTTTCTTTAATCGGACTTCAATGTTATATCTTTGCACTAAATTTGTATCCCTTTATCCAAGATGGCGGCGCCTCACGGCAGCGGCCACTGCAATCCAACTCTTTTTTTTTGTCCTGTTAGGTGTATGTTTCTGGTTTTAGTTTTATTTTTAGCTGTGTATATGGGGGGAGGGGACGGGGGAAACTATTTGATCTCTTCCCTGCACGGGGGACTTGACCTTTTCTCTGTCGAGTCTCCGTTGTCGTTGGGGCCTAACATCGTGAAGCCAGCAGCCTCCAACCGGAATCGACCTGGGGCTCCAGTCGCAGAGCCTGCGGACTCACCATCGCGGAGCTGGCCGATTTCGGAGCGCTGTGGTGGCACGCGGCTGCGACCCGACTTCGGAGCTTCGGAGGCTCCGGCTGCAGGCTCTGTGGACGGTAACATCGGGAGCTTGCGGGTCTTTGGTGGGAGACCGCTTTTTGGAGTTCCCACAACGGCAACTTCTCCCGCCCGAATCGAGGGGTTTAAATCGACCCGGAGCAGGGCCTTACATCGCCCGGCGTGGCTTAAACGGCCGCGGGACTTACCATCGTCTGCCAGGGGCTCTAACATCAAAAGCCCCGATCAGCTCGATGCAGCAGTTTGATTGCTTGACTGTGGGAGAAGAAGAATAAAGAACAGAGAACAGGGAAAAGATAAGTCTTTTGCTTTCCATCACAGTGAGGAGGTGTTTGGAGATTCACTGGATGTTTGTGTGGAATTGTGTCAATTATGTGTTTTGGTTTCTTTGCTGTTATGACTGCAGGAACGTAATCTCGTTTGAATGTTGTATGTTTAAATGACAATAAATGGCATTCTATCTATCCAGGGCTGGCCTTAGGCCGATTGCACCGATTGCTCCCAATTGGGCCCCGCGCCTAAGGGGGGCCCCGCACTAATGTTCTGTATTAAGTACGGAAATACGAATTCGCTTTGTTAAATAAAGATTTTTTTTAAAACATTCGCCATCCGGATTTTTTTAAAATGAACATGGATAACAACCGCTGCACGGCCATCAGACACAAATGATTTGTTAACTACTACTGTTAGCACTTGTTAACAGCAAGTAGTTAACACGTAGTTATACAATTTGTCATCAATGCATCGATCCACATTCCTCAGTAAATGTAATTGTGTTTTGAACAAGTATTAATGATGCCGCGTTCCTTTGAATAAAATTCACTTGGTGTCATTAATACTTGTTCAAAACACAATTACATTTACTGAGGAATGTAGATCGAAGCATTGATGACATATTGAGAATTTCTTAAAACTCACCATCATGATTGAGGGCTCCGGACCACGAGATGGGGCTTCTTCTTGGTGTGCAGGTTAGTCATTCACCTACCGACGCACGTTGTGTCTCTCTGTCTTTCGCTCTCTCCCTTCCTCTCTATCTCTCTCTCTCTCTCTTTCTCTCTCTCTCTCTCTCTCCTGCTCCCCATCTCATCTCTCTCTAGCTCTCTCACTCCCATTCTCTCACCCTGTCGCCTCGGCATTCCCGGAATCATTGACGTTTTGCGGTAAACGAAAATGCTGGAGAAACTCAGCGGGTGAGCCAGCCGCCTTGCCCGCTGAGTTCCTCCAGCACTCTGTGTTTTTTGTTTAGCTCTGAAGTTGAAGGTGGCTCAGCGGGACGGGCATGGGCTCTGGGGAGATGGTTGCATTTTTGGTCGAGACCCTTCTTCAGACAATCACAAGTACTCTCACCGACGAGACTTCAGTTCAGTCTGAAGAAGGGCCTTCTCTCCAGAGTCGCTGCGCTGCCTGTCCTGCTGAGTTAAAGCCCTGTCCCACTGTGCGAGTTCACCCAAGAGCTCTCCCGAGTTTAAAAAAAATCAAACTTGTGGTAAGCACATAGAATGAACGTTGCGGGTACGTCGGTGCTCGGGACGTCTCTTAGCGCTAACAGCAGGTACTCGGGAAACGTGGTAACTCGTGAAGATTTTTCAACATGTTGAAAAATGTCCATGAGTAAAATATACTCGGGATGGAAAAATTTGATACTTTTTAACATAGTAGCTCGTGAGTTTACCGTAGTAGGACCTGGTATCCTATATCACTATTGTATGTTCATGATGGAAATAAGAATACTCAGTATATTCATTAGCTTTGAATTGTAGTTTTATGTAATCCTCCCATAATTTCTGAATTCCATTTCACAATATCTATCAGATATATAGAATGTTGCAAGGTAATATTTTGCCCAAACTCAGATGTGTATCTTTCTATCTCAATAAATATCACAAAATATGCCATTGTTTCAGCCGCATTATGACAAAATATAGAATGTATGTTATTTGTAATCAGTCACCCCATCCCAGAAACAGCAGTACTTAAAGAAGAACATTTGTTTTACTAATTTACAAGCATGTACTATACATAGTCCTTTGATCCATATCCAGCATAATGTTGTGATAATTGCATAAAATGTCTAATAAATTTGGTGTGGAATGATAATCCATCTCAGTAATCACTTAGGCAAGTCCCAAGCTATAGATACTTTTCCCCCACCCCCAATCCCCCTACCGCTAAGACCGGGCTTGAAGTGATTCTGGGGAACAAAAAGATAAAGAGCTAGTTTCAGTCCAACAGCAGCCTGAAGCACTTCAGCTTCTTAGCCATGTGACCAGCTGTTTCATGTTTTGTACTGCTGATGGACTGAAACCAGCTCTTTATCTTTTTGTTTCACCCCCTGTCCGTCCACATTCATCTCCCCCTGTCCCACCTTCCTCCCACGGTGCCTGCTGCTTTGGTGGCAGGCACACCATCATATTTACATTGCCAGTTACCACTGATATATTTTCAAGTGGTCAGTGCAAAGTCTGCCTTCTTAAAAACCGGTATCGTTGCCAAAAGTGACTTGCTTTGTGAAAATGGCATTTGTAAAATTAAACCCCAGTGTCCTCTGAGCTACGTGTTACTGTATTGTTCAATATTCTTGCTAATTGTCGTATTAGCATTTCAATGCTGCGTGTGCTTCAGCATGGGCCATCCATTAGTTAGATCGCAGCGGAACATAGTATTAAATCGCAAGCGACTGCAGATGCTGCAGATCTTGAGCAAACAAAAAAAAAAACTGCTGGAGGAATATTGAGTCACACCATTTAGTGAAGCCACCTATCAAAGGGTTGCTCTTTGGAGGCGAATAGTCACTTCCTGACTAACTGCTGACTCTTTTTAACGGCGCAGAGTGCAATGGTTACCTGTTAGCTATTGCACAAATGCATGAGTGAAGAGTCGAGTCAAGAATGTATAATTGTTATGTGCACCCACAACAGAACAATTAAGTTCTTATTTGCAGCAACATAACAGGCGTGTAAACACAATACTCATAGATTTTATGAGAACGTATGAGAAACGACTAAATTCAATAACTTAACCCGAATGCTAGTGCAAACCAAACAAACTACAAACAGAATGGAACAGAATCACATATTCTTTTACATATTAAATATTGTGGGCGGAAGGAAAAGGGGAAAAAAAACAGCAATTTAAAAAAAAAAAAAAAAGCAGTAGAGTGGTACAGTAAAAGTTAGTCCCTGGTGAGATAGGAGTTTACAGTAATGGCCTCTGGGAAGAAACTCCTTCTCAACCTCTCCGTTCTCACAGCATGGCAACGGGGCACCATCGAGAGTACATTGACCTACGGCATCACTTCCTGGTTTGGGAGCTGCAAGGCTTATGAGCAAAACCAACTTAACAGGATTGTGAAGACAGCCAGTAGGATCATTGGTGCCCCAATCCCATTCCTGTTGGAGATCTATCAGAAGCGGAGCATCAGCAGAGCCATCTCCATTATCAAGGACCCCTATCATCCATCACACCACATCTTCTCCATTGAGTTACTCTAGCACTTTGTGTTCTGTGCAAGAATCTCAAAGTTTGGAGATACTTAATGGAGGAGATTGTGCAAAAAGTGGAAAAATGCAATAAACCTTGTGGTTTTAAGTCAGTTGATAGTTAAGTAGTTGTTATGCCATGCAACATTCCCCCTGCTATTATCACTGTAAATTTCCCTTGTTGTCATCACTCCTCTGCCTTACAGCAGGCAAGATTGAACTAGTGCAAGCTGGACTGAAGTTCAAACCAAGAATTTAAAGAATGATGACAGAACAGTTACATCGATTGCTAATAAATTACTTCTCATCTCTGTTCTAAAGGTACATCCTTTTATTCTGAGGCTGGGCCCTCTGGTGCAAGAATCTCTCATTACTGGAAACATCCTTTCCGTGTGCACTCTACCTAGGCCTTGCATTATTTGGTATTTTTCAATAAAATCCTCCCTCATCGTTCTAAACTCCAGCGAGTATAGCTCAGAGCTATCAAAACCCCTCCTACGTTAACCCAATCATCTCTCACACACCCCTGCTAAGACTGGCTTCCAGGATAATCCAGAGACCACCAGCATTGCCTTTTCATGCCCAGGGTTGATCCACCAGAAAGAAGCCTGTCCCGTCAGCCACTCCTCACGAGGCAAGGGTGAACCACAGGAAGAAGCCTGAGATTGCCACACCTCCCACCTTTCAAGACCAAGACTAAGCTGATTGAGCGAGCCCGAGATCGCCAGCATCATCGCACTTGCAGTCTGACAATGAGAGACAGTGACCCCATAGTCCTGGACATTCTTATCACCATAAAGAGGGTAAACCATGTACGTTCACCCTACTGTAAGCGTTGGTGTGGTTTTCACTGTAAGTTGCTAGTGTAGCAACTTACCTCGGTGTCGTTCCACTGCGCCACAACACATTTATAGGCTCAACCGGTGTTGGGACACATGTGAGCGGTGGGCCTGGGGATGTAATAGGAAGTGCGGTTTGTGGGGTGTGGGTGGGGTTTTATCTGCCTTTTGCTCTGTTGTACATGGATTGTCATTCACACCATTTGTGGGATTTGCTCACATTTCAGTTCCCTCACTGGAACCTTGGTGTGCTCTCCATGCCCTGCCCAGAACCTCTCCAACATGGCAACCATCAGCTGTGCTGCTGCTGGTCAGTAGAGTGTACGTTGTTAAGGCCGTTCTCTGATTGCCGTGCAGTAAAGTGGTGGCAGCCACGCTGGATTGGGAGCGCTCCCATTGGGGCCCAAGTAGGTTATGACTCAATGTAACTTTCCAAGTGGAAACCAAGAGATGTTGCAACACTACACCGGACACCGGAGCTGGGGCAGCGGCCTGGAGCTGGGACGGTGGCCCGGAGCGGAGACTGCGGGACCCGGAGCTGGGGCGGTGGCCCGGAGCGGAGACTGCAGGACCCGGAGCTGGGGCGGCGGCCCGGAGCTGATGCTGTGGTGGGCCGTCTCGGAGCGGAGACGGCGTTCCGGCTTTCGGCGGCGGCGACATCACCACGGAGGTCCGCTGGACTGGAGGGCGGCATCTCCAGCCTGGATAGATCGCCTCAGCGCAGAGGGAGAACAAGGAGGGAAGAGACGGAGACTAAGACTTTGCCTCCATCACAGTGAGGATGTGCTTGGTGAACTCACTGTGGTGGATGTTTAATTTGTGTTTATTGTATGTTTTGTTTTTATTGGTTCTGTGTATGACTGCAGGCAACATAATTTCGTTCAGACTGAAAGGTCTGAATGACAATAAAGGAATCTAATTCTAATTCTACAGCGCTGGGAATTCAGGTTCCCTTCAAAAATGTTACTAAAGTAAATTTGTGACCTTGTTACTTGCTCCTGCATTCCTGGTACTACATGCAATGATGATGACTTTGGTCATCAAAAAAAGTGAATTCCAATTTTTTGATAAATTTGCCCAAATAGTTTGTGGGATTAACAGTGTAATTTATGATATCATTATAAGTTGTCTGTATAGGTAAATTCATAATTCATCTTTTTTTTAAATTATATGTTGGCCCAGTTGCATCCTCTATAAATGTCATGTAGATATAGCATTATCAAATAAGACCTCAGTAATTGATTAAAGTTATGAATAACTATTGAAATTAAATTTATCAAACATAGTTATCTTCCGTATTTTCTTTACTCACGGCCTTTCTGCTAAGAAAATATTGCTTTAAAATTCATTACACTTTAATTGTTGTTAGGCTTCTGCTGCGTACTCTAAATGTTCCACTGAAGCACCAAATAGGGGAAGACTTGCACTTTGGTTTTGACACCTACTTAGCGGGTTGGAGTGACTGTTACTTGCCACTTGGTTCTGGTACGTTATTTGTTCAGGGAGGTGAAGTTCATGACTCATCAATAGTGCCGTACATTATTATTGTCAATGTAACGAACATCATCAATGGTGCCGAAGTGAAGATGGTCAAGAGTTTCAAATTCTTAGGTGTAAACATTGCCAACAATTTGTCCTGAACCAACCACATTGAAGCTATGGCCAAGAAAGCACACCCACGCCTTCACTATCTTAGAAGACTGAGGAAGTCTGGCATGTCTCCAATGAGTAAGATGGAACTACGGATACTGGTTTACACCGAAGATAGACACAAAATTCAGTATTCAGTATTTACTTTATATCATTTTAACTGAGTACTTACATACACAGATGAAACAAAAAAAATGTTTCTCAATCAGTTCCCGTCAGTGCAGTTAATAAAAACAGAATAAATACATATAGCTTTAAAAATTAAAATTACCATATCTAAAATAGGCCTAAAAATTGAAATAAAAACAGACATTCAGACCGAACAGTGGCTTTGCTTTGACAGGTGCCTAGCTGTCAAAGTATGGACGAGGTTAGATGTGTTGGTGTATGATGTATGGGGAGGGAACACAGTCCGTTAACCAGTCTTATTGCCTGTGGAAAGAAGCTGTGTAACATCCTGCTGGTTTTGCAGCTGATGCTCCTGTACCTCTTCCCAGATGGCAGAATGGAGAAGATGTGGTGTGATGGATGATAGGGGTCCTTGATAATGGAGATGGCTCTGCTGATGCTCCGCTTCTGATAGATCTCCAACAGGAATGGGATTGGGGCAGCAATGATCCTACTGGCTGTCTTCACAATCCTGTTAAGTTGGTTTTGCTCATAAGCCTTGCAGCTCCCAAACCAGGAAGTGATGCCGTAGGTCAATGTACTCTCGATGGTGCCCCGTTGCCATGCTGTGAGAACGGAGAGGTTGAGAAGGAGTTTCTTCCCAGAGGCCATTAGAACTGTAAACTCCTATCTCACCAGGGACTAACTTTTACTGTACCACTCTACTGCTTTTTTTTTTTTAATTGCTGTTTTTTTCCCCTTTTCCTTCCACCCACAATATTTAATATGTAAAAGAATATGTGATTCTGTTCCATTCTGTTTGTAGTTTGTTTGGTTGTTTGTTTGTCTTTTTGCACAAAGTCCGTGAGCATTGCCACTTTTCATTTCACTGCACATCTCGTATGTGTATGTGAAGAATAAACTTGACTTAACTTAACTTGACTGTAGAAGGTCGTTAGGTGAACAGTGGGGAGACCTGCTTTTCTTAGTCTCCGGAGGGGTAGAGCCGCTGATGACTGCTGTGGTGTTGGTCGTTTGAGGTCAAGTCATCCGCCAGGTGAAGTCCCAAGAACTTCACACTGCTGACCCTCTCCACAGCAGCACCATCAATATGCAGTGGAGTGTGATGGTGTTTTCCAGCCCTCCTGAAATCAATCACCATTTCCTTTGTCTTTTCCACATTGAGGGTGAGATTGTGAGATCTGCACCACTCCGTAAGCAGCTCCACTTCCATCCTGTATGCCGACTCATTGTAGTCACTGATGAGACCCACCACTGTTGTGTCATCAGCGAACTTATTGATATAATTATTGCTGAGTCTGGCAGTACAGTCATGAGTAAGCAGACTGAACAGCAGGGGGATTAGGACACAGCCTTGGGGGTGAGCCAGTGCTTACAGCGATGGTTCTTGATGTCCGACTGCCCACCCTGACTGTCTGCTGCCGTTGTGTCAAAAAGTTAAGGACCCAGTTGCAAGTGCCACCTTCAACAGCTTCAGCTTCTCCACCAGCTGCTGTGGGATGATTGTGTTAAAAGCGGAGCTGAAGTCTATGAAGAGGATCCTGGCATAGGTATTCTTCCAGTCGAAATGTGATAGTGCGAGGTTGAGTGTTGTAGAGACTGCGTCCTCTGTGGACCGGTTGGCTCTGTAAGTGAACTGCAGTGGGTCCAGGTTGGCAGGGAGACAGTTTTTGATATGCTGCATGACCAGCCGCTCAAAACACTTCATTAGTATGGGTGTGAGAGCCACTGGACGAAAGTCATTGAGACAGGCTGGGTTGGGCTGCTTCGGGACGGGGACGATGGTGGCACTTTTGAGACAGTTGGGCACTACTGCCTGGCTGAGTGAGATGTTGGATGCTGGAGTAACTCAGTGGGTCAGGCAACATCTTTGGAGAAAACGCATAGGTGACATGTCGGGTTGAAACCCTTCTTCAGACATAGAGTCAGCGGAGAGGGAAACCAGGGTTATGAAAAGATTCCAAACAAATCAAAGCTGGCACCGATGACCAAGGAAAGGTGGAGCCCATAATGGTCATCAGTGCCGACTGATTTCTATGGTAAATGGTAGTGCACTCAGGAATGTTGATGCTAGACCTAGGTGTTCAAGTGGCAACATGGGTAGATATGGTGCAGAGAAAGGCACATGTTCAATATGGAAAAAGGATGTTAACGGGATTAACATCTTAGCTTTCAAAGGTCAGGGTACAAAAGTTGGTACATTATGTTACTCTTTTGCAAAACACTTCAATTGGATTATTATGCACAGTGTTGTATTGTATTGTACCACCACTACAATAGGAATATGATGGTAGGTACACAAAAATGCTGGAGAAACTCAGCGGGTGCAGCAGCATCTATGGAGCGAAGGAAATAGGTGACGTTTCGGGCCGAAACCCTTCTTCAGACTGATGGGGGGTGGGGGGGAGAAGGAAGGAAAAAGGGAGGAGGAGGAGCCCGAGGGCAGGGGGATGGGAGGAGACAGCTCGAGGGTTAAGGAAGGGGAGGAGACAGCAAGGGCTAGCAAAACTGGGAGAATTCAACGTTCATGCCATCAGGACGCAAGCAACCCAGGCGGAATATGAGGTGCTGTTCCTCCAATTTCCGGTGTTGCTCACTCTGGCAATGGAGGAGACCCAGGACAGAGAGGTCGGATTGGGAATGGGAGGGGGAGTAGAAGTGCTGAGCCACCGGGAGTTCAGGTAGGTTATTGCGGACTGAGCGGAGGTGTTCGGCGAAACGATCGCCCAACCTACGCTTAGTCTCCCCGATGTAAATCAGCTGACATCTAGAGCAGCGGATGCAGTAGATGAGGTTGGAGGAGATACAGGTGAACCTTTGTCGCACCTGGAACGACTGCTTGGGTCCTTGAATGGAGTCGAGGGGGGAGGTAAAGGGACAGGTGTTGCATTTCTTGCGGTTGCAACGGAAAGTGCCCGTGGAGGGGGTGGTACGGGAGGGAAGGGAAGAATTGACAAGGGAGTTGCGGAGGGAGCGGTCTTTGTGGAAGGCAGACATAGAGGGAGATAGGAAGATGTGGCGAGTGGTGGGGTCGCGTTGGAGGTGGCGGAAATGGCGGAGGATTATTTATTGTATTTGCCGGCTGGTGGGGTGAAAGGTGAGGACTAGGGGGACTCTGCCCTTGTTGCGAGTGCGGGGATGGGGAGAGAGAGCAGTGTTGCGGGGTATGGATGAGACCCTGGTGCGAGCCTCATCTATGGTGGCGGAGGGGAATCCCCGTTCCCTGAAGAACGAGGACTTTTCCGATGCCCTGGTGTGGAACGTCTCATCCTGGGAACAGATGCGGCGTAGGCGGAGGAAGTGGGAGATGGGGATGGAGTCTTTACAGGGTACAGGGTGGGAAGACGTGTAGTCCAGATAGCCATGTGAGTCAGTTGGTTTGTAGTGTATGTCGGTCAGAAGTCTGTCCCCTGCGATGGAGGTAGTGTATGTCAGTCAGAAGTCTGTCCCCTGCGATGGAGTAGTGTATGTCAGTCAGAAGCCTGTCCCCTGCGATGGAGTAGTGTATGTCGGTCAGAAGTCTGTCCCCTGCGATGGAGGTAGTGTATGTCAGTCAGAAGTCTGTCCCCTGCGATGGAGGTAGTGTATGTCGGTCAGAAGTCTGTCCCCTGCGATGGAGTAGTGTATGTCAGTCAGAAGCCTGTCCCCTGCGATGGAGAGTGTATGAGAGTATATGATGGTGTTGGAGAGATTTCATCGGAAGATGTTGCCTGAATTGAAGGAGTTATGGGGAGAGATTGGATAAACTGGGATCAATTTCCCTTGAGCAGAAGGGATGACCTGACAGAGAAATATAAAATTATGAGAGGCAGGGATCGGATATAAAGTCATAAGATCACAAGGTCATAAGTGATAGGAATAGAATTGAGGCGAAATCGTTTTTCACAGAAAGTGATTAATATTTGGAGCATGCTGCTAGAAGAGCTGATAAAATCAGATATATACACGACATTTAATAGGCATTTTGGCAAACATTTGAATTGGCAAGGCAAAGAAGGATAAGGAAGTAATGCAGGTAAATAAGATTAGTGTGAACAAACAAAATGTGTGCCCATTTGTGTGCTATATGACCTTATGACTTGAAAACATATACATTTGAAACATGAGTATGCAACGAGAGAAGGGGAGAGAAGGAGAAAGAGACAGAAGCAGATAGGGGAGAGAGAAGTGGGGAGAAGGGGAGGAGAAGGAGTGGAGAAGTTTAATAAAGTTTAGCAGGCATTTTACCTACCGGTGGGTCTTCTAGGTTGTGAAACTCCAATGGCTGGTCAGCGAAGGAGATTGCCTTCGACTGCTGTAAGTAAATAGCGACCCCACTCCACTGGCTTCGACCAAACGGCAACCTATTTTTAGTCGAGGCCGGTTTTAAACATGTTGTGAAAAAAAAAAGCAGCAACTTCGATGAAGCCTCGACCACGCGGAAACCACTTTCGACCATTAGGGAGAGTGACCAAAACCTCCTGCGACCTCGTGGTGACCTTGTAACGACCATGGGTAGCGGGCAAGGTCGCCAAAGTGGGACAGGGGCTTTAGTGTGCCCTATCTAACTTCAGCATGGCCCCATAGCAGAAGTGTCCACGTCACGGGGCTGGAAACTGGACGTATCCTGAGCTAATTCTGCTACCACCATCATCTATTGCAACAAGTGATGGCTCCCACTGATTGTCGCCGGAAGCTTGCGTTCTTTTCAGGACTGACGATGACAGCGAGGTCAACATTTGTAACAAGATGGACATGAAAAGAAGAAGAAGACGTCAGCATAACATCCTTATTAAAGTATGTGTAAAATCAAACTGATGGAGTCACTCATGACATTTTGTATCAGGACCTTTCTTCAGATTGATTTGTTCTGACTCTAGATGTTATCTGTCCTTTTCCCTTCACGAGATACTGCCTGACCCATTGAGACCCTGCAATAGTTTGTTTTTCACTCAAGATTTCACCATCTGCGGTCTCTTGTGTCTCCATCCCTACTTTTCTCTTCAATTTCCCTCAGAGTACATGATAACGTTCTGCTTTCTCTTCTCATCACTTGGTGTACTTGTGTACCAGTATTTTGTGATTTATATAATGCTGTTGAATGGAGGTGTACAAAGCACCAAGTAATGGGGTATCACAAGGATCAGTGCTCGAGTCTCAGCTATTCTCAATGCTTGTCAATGACTTAGATGAGGGAACTGAATGTAACATTGCCGAATGTGTTGATGCAGCAATATTGGGTGGGATCGTGAGTTATCAGGTGGATGTAAAAAAAGAGCTTCAAGGCAATTTGGACCAGTTGAGTGAAAGGGAAATACCCTGGGAGATGCAGCATAAAGGAAATAAATGTTAACATACTCATTTTGGAGGAAAGAACAGAAAAACGGAAATGGTGATAGATTGAAAGAGTGGGGGTGGCACAGTGGTGCAGCAGTAGATTTGCTGATTAACAGCACCAGAGATGCAGGTTTGATCCTGACTATGGGTACTGTCTGTAAGGATTTTGTACGTTCTCCCTATGACCGCATGCGTTTTTTCCGAATGCACCGGTTTCCGCCCACACTCCATAGATGTGCAGGTTTATAGGGTAATTGGCTTTGGTAGAAGATTGTAGTATGAAGATAGTGCAAGTGTGCAGGGTAGTACAAAGAATGTTAGTACTTATTGCAAGAGGTTTTCGTTGCAGGGGCTGTGATGTCTTACCACAATTATACAGGGCTTTGGTGAGATGTCACCTGGTTTATTGTGTGTGGTTTTGTTTTATTTAATAAGAAACAACATGCTTGTCTCGCAGGGAGTACAATGTATGTCCATTAGTCTGACTCCTCCAATGAAGGGACTGCGGTATAACGAAAGTTTGGATTGATTAAGCCTGTGTTTAATAGAATTTTGTATATTAAGAGGAGACTTCATCAAAATCGATTCAATAGACTGGGTGCTGGTAGGAACATTCCCCTGGAGAGGGATAGGAGGGCAGACACAAAATGCTGGAATAACCCAGCGGGAAAGGCAGCATCTCTGGAGAGAAGGCATGGGTGATGTTTCGGGTCGAGACCCTTCCTCAGACTGATGTCAGGGGAGTGGGTGGGACGGAGATAGAATGTCGTCGGAGATGGTTAGACTGGTGGGAGAACTGGGAAGGGGAGGGGATGGAGAGAAAGGGAAAGCAAGGGCTATTTCAAGTTAGAGAAGTCAATGTTCATACTGCTGGGGTGTCAGCCACCCAAGCAAAATATGAGGTGCTGTTCTTCCAATTTGAGCTGGGCCTCACTCTGACAATGGAGGAGGCCCAGGACACAGGGATAGGAGGGGCTGGATATGGAAGCTGGGATGACAATATCAGGAATACATAGCAATTTTGAATTGTTATGGCTTAGGTGAAATCCATGGTCTTGTTTCTGTAAATTAGAATTTGCAGAAGTGTTGGCTATATTTTCTTAGAACTAAAACTTGGGTTCAGAAGTTCTACAAGGTCCAGTCTTTTTACATCAATAAAAGTCATAAAGTGCTGATGTAACTCAATGGATCAGTAATCCTCTCCAGAGAACATGGATATATGTTTTGTTTAGTAATGCAATTACTAGTAATTCAGTAATATAAATATTCAATGTGTGGGCAAGAGTAAAGCATTAGATTGACTTTATCCTGCTTTTCAATGGCTTCAGATAAAATGATGCATAATAGATTGATGAATATCAAAATATGAGAATTTAATAGACAAGTGCCAGCTGACTGCAAGACAAAAATAAATTAGTATAATATATGGTATTTTGAGTGACTTTAGCTGGAAATTGGAGTTATACAAGAATCAGCACTGGGGCCACAATTGATTTAGCAAGTGCAATTTGAGATTAAAAAAACATATTTAAAAATTTCCTACCTACAAGAGGGCTCAACCTTTCCTGCTACTTGTTTTGATTTTAGTTTTGTTTATTATTGTCACTTTGTTGCGTGAAATCCAGTCAGCGAAAATACTATACACGATTACAATCAAGCCGTCCACAGTGTACAGGTATAGGATAATGGAAAAATGTTTAGTGCAAGATAAAGTCCAGTACAGTCCGATAAAAGATAGTGTGGGGGCCTCCAACAAAATAGATGTTAGGTCAGGACTACTCTGTATTTGGTGATAGGATGGTTCAGTTGCCTGACAGCAGCTGGGAAGAAATCTATTCCTGGCTCTGTAGGTTTGTGTGTTCCACTGAAAGGGGAAGAAATGAAGAGGAAGAGAAGAAGGGGACGGAAAAAAAGCAGAACAACCACCTCCTGCCTGTCTCAACTACTCATGACTACAACTTCTTACTTAAATACGAGTCAGCAGATAATATCTTCCTTTCCTTTCTTCAGTTGGTGATCTTGGCAGTTTCTGTTTGCTCACTGCGCTGATATGTACATTATATGCCCTATATAACTCCAGCTGACAGCAGATTGTCTTGAGCTCTGTTGTGAGTGGAGATTACCAGTGAGACAGAGAATAAGAACACATGCTCTAACTGGCACTGTGTTGCAGTTGTAGAGTTGCTGACTTACAGCGCCAGAGATCCGGGTTTGACCCTGACTACGGGTGATGTCTGTACATAGTTTGTATGTTTTCCCTGTGACTGTGTGGGTTTTCTCCGGGTGCTCCAGTTGCCTCCCACAGTACAAAGATGTGCAGGTTTGTAGATTAATTGGCTTTGGTAAAAATTGTAAATTGTTCCTAGTGTGTAGGATAGTGCTAGTGTACAGATTGATTGCAGGTCGATGTGTAGTCGGTGAGCCGAGGGGCCTGTTTCTGCACTGTATCTCTAAAGTCTAGTCTTTCTTGGAAGAGACGCGTCATCTCCACTGACTCCCGGGAATCTCTGGCCAATCATTGCTTCAGGAGTACCCAGGATCATATTGAGAACTCTGAGTCCATGTGTCAGGACAGCGCACAAACCCTGTCTAATGGTAGGTGGAGTGTACTATCTCACAAACCATCCCACCAGGCATCACCACCTCCATTCGTGTAACCACCTCCATCCATGTAGAGTCCTACATCAACCTCATCACCACATGGGAACTCAAAGAACCTAAGTGGAAGTAAGTGATCCTCAACCCTGAGGGACTCGCAAGAAAATTCCAAGTCGAAACAACGCATACATCCAAGTCGGAACAATGAATAATTTGGAAAATCGCCGATAATGCTGACACAAGGAACTACATTGCTGCATTACAAAATAGACACAGATTGCTGGACCAACTCAGTGGGTCAGGCAGCATCTGTGGAGTATCCAACAGCAGGAGTGCAGCAGGAATCACAGAGGGGGAGGGGGGGGGGGGGGGCACTGAGAGGGGGTCTGAACTCCTCTCAGAGAGAAGAGGGAAGCTTTTCTCGAAGTAAGCATAATTTGCGGAGAAGTGCTGGAGTAACAGCAGGTCAGGCAGCATCTCTGGAGAACACAGAAGTTTCGAATTGAGACCCTTCTTCGGGAGTCGCGACCTGAACAGAGATGCTGCCTGGCCTGCTCAGTTACTCCAGCACTTAGTGTCTGAGGTTCCTTGTTTCTACACTTTGAGGAGATTTCGCATTGGAGCAGTAAAATGTAGACACAGGGAAATTGCAGATGGTGGAATCTTGAGCCAAACATAAAGTGCTGGAGAAACTCAGCGGGTCAGGCTGCATCTGTGGCTCCAGCACTTTGCGATTAGTTTTTCTTATTAGGATCTTGCCAAAAGTGCTCACTGCTACATTGCAAACACATTGGTTCTTTTGGATGTGTTGCAATTTTAACTTTGAACAGACGGCAGTGAAGAAACATTAAGCAAGAGAAGCCAGTTTTCCATTGCCTGTAGCTAAGCGCTGAACGGTGCATCCTGGAGAATCCATCGCTTTTCCCAGGCTGCAGCTTGGAGCCATTCCAACCATAAACCCGGGCTAGGGTTTTTAAACAATGCAGCACCTCCTCCCCTTCCTTCCCCACTTGCTCAATAAAAACCTCGCGTCCTCTCTCGGTTGTTTCGCCAGCCACATCCTCCTCGCATCGAGATCTGAGCTCCGCCGAATGTACGGCTAATGGGACGGCGATCACAGGGCTAGCTGGACAGATGGGCACTGTCCCCTCTGCTTGTCACAAGATGGCATTGTGAAGGTCGGTGCGGAGAGTTTTTTCTTGCACAACTACCTGAGAACATTTAAATGGTAACGATAACCTCAGCCTGCTACTTAACCCACTGTCTATCCGCTCTCCACCTTGCGTTTGCGGGTCGTAGAGTTAAATCCATGCGCACCCTGGAGGGAAACGCGACAGATAAGCGGGCAGTACTGTCACGTGTTGGCAATTCAACCTGTTCCCCATCCTGAGTGTGGATGGGTTTGTGTTGCGACCTTAAAGTGCAAGTTAACCAAATATCTACTTACCAGCAAAGCCATTGAAGTTGCATTTAAACCGGCGTTTAAAATCACGGGGGGAGAATAGACAGGGTGAATGCAGGGAGTCGTTTGCCAAGAGTCGGGAAATCAAGATCTAGAGGACATAAGTTTAAGGCGAGAGGGGAAAGATTTAAGGCAACTTGATGGACAATTTTTTCACTCAAAGGGTGGTGTGTATATGGAATGAGCTGCCAGAGGAGGTACAGTAGTTGAGGCAGGTACCATAACTATATGTAAAATACATTTGGACTGGTACATGAATAGAAAAGATTTAGAGGGAAGGTAGACACAAAATGCTGGAGTAACTCAGCGGGACAGGCAGCATCTCTGGATAGAAGGAATGGGTGACGTTTAGGGTTGAGACCCTTCTTCAGACAAGGTTTAGAGGGAGATGGGCTAAATGCCGGCAGATGAGCTTAGATTAATAGCGTAGATGGAGCATCGAGGTCTGCATTGGCAAGTTGGGCTGAAGGGCCTGTTTCCATAATGTATGACACTAGGACTACATATAAAGAAATCAAGCATAACCAATAACAATCTCTCATCTCTGCTGGTTAGGTTTCTCATTTGGATTGGTGGATGGTTTCCAGAATTGGGTTCAATATCCTATGATAAAAGAAAAGCAAGAATTGTTGATCTTGTGACCCATCCATTAATCACAGCTGCATTTGTTTAGTTTTATCATCAGCTCTTTGCTCCTATACTCTAAGGCAAGTGGACTACTTTCTGTTAAACTGCATAATGTTCATAGTCAATGTAGAAGAGTTTTCCAACAGTGTAATTAAAACGAACGATGATGATTTCAGTAAAATTGTTTGTGCATACTATTTCTACAGGTAATATTATTTTAACCATGAGCTGAGATATTATTTAATTATAATATGCATTTTTAAATAAATTATTTCTGAAATATAAATGTTGTAATTTTCTGCCATGAAAACTTTCTCCAATCATTCATGTTTTTGAGTACAACTTAGTTTAGTTAATGATATAGACCATTCTGATGCTGTATACATTACATGTATCTCAAATGTTTCATGAAGAAATATTATTTTTAAACGGTGGAAAGTCTGTGCAATGTTGCAGTATCACATTAACTTATGTTTAAAATATTTTTGTTCCATACTGAGAATCAACCAAATTATTTAAGCCAGTATTTTTCCTAGTATCATTGTTGTCAAAAATATAGTCGTTACAACTATTTATTTTGCATTTGAGATTAAGGTCAATATTACAATCACTCAATATGTCCAATTTCCTATATTACAACTGTGACCATATTTCACTGATTGTAAAATACTTTCAGACATCCTGCAGTGCTGAAGCGGTGTTTTGTAATTGCAACCCTGGGTTATTTTAATAGTAAATCTATTTCTGTTGAAGAAATGTGGCAATTTCCATCTTTAGACTTTACACTTTCGAGATACAGTGGCCCACCAAGTCCATGGTGACCAGCAATCCCCTTGAACACTAGCACCACTAGGAGCAATTCACAGAAGCCAATTAACCTACAAACCTGTACATCTTTAAAGTGTGGTAGGAAACTGGAGCATCTGGAGAAACCCACATGGTCACACGTAGAACGTACAAAGTCCGCACAGACAGCACCCATAGTCGGGATCAAACCTGGGTCTCTGGTGCTTTTCACAATTATTTTTCTGAAACTTTACAGAGGTGGAAGAAGTGTGTTGTTGCTTTATGAGACATATGGCTGATTTGATTTGCTTTTATAAATGAGCCATGTACCTACTCATATTCTGTGGAAAAAGTTGCCCCTCATCTCCCTTTTAAATCTTCCTACTCGCACTTTAAAGCTATACATTCCAGTTTCAGATTCCCTAGCCCTGGGGACAAGACTGTGGCTACTCGCATTACCTTCACGGACACTGTGAATTTATATACCTGCATAAACTTACCCCTCAGCCTTCTCTGCTCCACGGCAAAAAAAAAACAGTCTATCCAGCCTCTCCTTATAACTCAAGTTCTCTGGACTCAGTAACATCCATTTAAATCTTTTTCACACTCTTTCCAGTTTAATGACATGTAAGAGGTAGGAGATATTTGGAAATGCTTTCTGCCAAAGAAGTTGGCTCTAGCTGAATTGTTATTTACAAATCTGGGACTGATAGATATTTGTTAATTAAGAATTTTAAGGGATATGAGAAAAGGTAGCTATGGGGAGATGACTGACATACAAGCCAGGTTTTTGTTGAGTGGTGAAACAATCTATTCCTCTTCTATTCCTAAATGTGGGAAAGCAAAACGGGAGTGAGGGTCACAAATAAACAGAATAAGTAAGTTGGAAGAAGCTTCTTTACTGAGGTATAGGTAACAATGAGGAATTTGCAACTTCATGGAGCAATTGAGGAAAAGTAAACATCATATATGTATTCAGAAGAAGATAGGTAAATACATCAAAGTGGAAAATAAAGTAGGATATGCTGATAAGATTCTAAG
Organism: Amblyraja radiata; assembly: GCF_010909765.2. Classification (NCBI taxonomy): domain Eukaryota; kingdom Metazoa; phylum Chordata; class Chondrichthyes; order Rajiformes; family Rajidae; genus Amblyraja; species Amblyraja radiata. Next base: position 40,327,508 of record NC_045961.1, read on the forward strand.
GGGGGTAAGAGACGACCGTGGCTGACGAGGGAAGTCAAGGACAGTATAAAAATAAAAGAGAAGACGTATAACATAGCAAAGATAAGCGGGAAGCCAGAGGATTGGGAAACTTTTAAAGATCAACAGAAGGTAACTAAAAAGACAATACGGGGAGAAAAGATGAAGTATGAAGGTAAGCTAGCCAAGAATATAAAGAAGGATAGAAAAAGCCTCTTTAGGTATGTGAAGAGGAAAACATTAGTTAAGACAAATGTGTTCAGTTAAACTTAAACTCTTTAACTACTTATAAGGCAGACTTTTTTAGACCACCAAGACCCTTGGTGGCTCTAGAAATTGTGGATGCATTGGTGATCATTTTCCAATGTTCTATAGATTCTGGATCAGTTCCTGTGGATTGCAGGGTATCTAATGTTATCTCACTTTTCAAGAAAGGCAGGAGAGAGAAAGCAGGGAATTATAGACCAGTTAGCCTGACATCAGTGGTGGGGAAGATGCTGGAGTCAATTATCAAAGATGTAATAGTGGCACATTTGGATAGCAGTAATAGGATCGGTCCAAGTCAGCATAGATTGACGAAGGGGAAATCATGCTTGACAAATCGTCTAGAATTTTTTGAGGTCGTAACAAGAAAAATGGACAAGGGATAACCAGTTGATGTAGTGTACCTGGAGTTTCAGAAAGCTTTGATAAGGTCCCACACAGGTAGGATATTGAAAATGGATAGAAAATTGGTTGGCAGACAGGAAACAAAGAGTAGGGATTAACGGGTCCGTTTCTGAATGGCAGGCAGCGACTAGTTGGGTGCCACAAGGCTCGGTGCTGCGAAAGCAGCTATTTACAATATACATTAATGATTTAGATGGAATTAAAAGTAACATTAGCAAATTTGCAGATGACACAAAGCTGGGTGTCAGTGTGAACTGTGAAGAAGATGCTATGAGGATGCAGGGTGAGTTGGACAGGTTGGGTGAGTGGGCAGATGCATGGCAGATAATGTGAATAATTATAATGTGAATAATGTGAGGTTATCCACTTTGGTGGCAAGAACGCGAAGGCAGATTATTATCTGAATGGTGTCAGGTTAGGAAAAGGGGAAGTACAACGAGACCTGGGTGTCCTTGTACATCAGTAACTGAAAGTAAGCATGCAGGTACAACAGGCAGTGAAGAAAGCTAATGGCATGTTGGCCATAATGAGAGGAGTTGAGTATAGCAGCAAAGAGGTACTTCTGTAGTTGTACAGGGCCTTGGTGAGACCACGCCTGGAATATTGTGTACAGTTTTGGACTCCTAATTTGAGGAAGGACATTATTGCTATTAAGGGAGTTCAGTGTAGGTTCACAAGGTTAATTCCCGGGATGGCGGGACTGTCGTATGATGAAAGAATGGAACGGCTGGGCTTGTATTCACTGGAATTTAGAAGGATGAGAGGGTATCTTATAGAAATATATAAAATGATTAAGGGATTGGACACGCTAGATGCAGGAAACATGATCCCGATGTTGGGGGAGTCCAGAACCAGGGCCACAGTTTAAGAATAAGCGGAAGGCCATTTAGAACTGAGATGAGGAGAAACATTTCTACAAAAGCTGTGAATTTGTGGAATTTTCTGTCTCAGAAGGCAGTGGAGGTCGATTCACTGGATGCATTCTAAAGAGAGCTCTTCGGGCTAACAGAATCAAGGGGTATGGGGATAAGGCAGAAACGGGGTGCTGATTGTGGATGATCAGCCATGATCACAGTGAATGGCTCGAAGGGCCAAATAGCCTTCTCCTGCACCTATTGTCTATGTATCTTTGAGCAGAATATTTGGCCAGTTGGCACAAATGAACATTTTATTTCTTATAAGTTCAATTTAATTTCAAATATTGAGGTAGTTGTTATGAATGTTATTGCCATTTGTTGTTTTTAATAAATTAATGAACATTAATAATGTCATTGCAGTGCTGAACAGTCTTCAGATCATAGGAATGGACTTGAAATATTTAGCACTGCTTGCTTTCTATTATGTTGTGGGAAGAATTCAAGGTAAGCAAATCAGTGGTGTGCTTTCTAAAGCCTGCTATAATTAGTTTTTTATTTATTATATTTTATTTTATATTTATTTATTACATTTTATTTCTTAATATTAATATATTACATATTTTATTTCTGAAAGGAGACTCAGAGGGTGGCACAGCGGTAGAATTGCTGCCTTACAGCGCCAGAGACCCGGGTTCGATCCTGATTATGGGTGCTGTCTGTGCGGAGTTTGTATATTCTCCTCGTGACCATGTGGGTTTTCTCCAGGTTCTCCGGTTACCTACAACCTTACCTATAACCTACAAACCTGCACATCTTGGGAGTGTGGGAGAAAACCCACGCGGTCACAGGGAGAAGGTACAAACTCCGTATAAACAGTACCTGTGGTCAGAATCGAACCTGGGCTCTGGTGCTGTAAGGCAGCAACTTAACTGCTCCGCCACCGTACCGCCCTTATTTAAAGGAATTAAAGGAAAATATTTGAAAGGCATGAACTCTCAGTAAAAATTCCAAAGATCAAATCGATGTAACAGAGTCTGTGCACTGTTACTGCTGTTTCATTGTAAATTCTGCAAGTGATTGATTTTTGTTGCTTTTGTTGGTAGGTAGTGTAATTGGCAAGTGTTCTCCAGATAAATATGAAGCGGTCGTCATTACTGAAGGGGAGCACGCCCGTATAAAGTGTAACCTGTGCAAAGCCTCCACCCTACTTGCCATGAGCTACTTTCATACACACGGATTTAACATCACCTGGTTCAAATATATACCTGAAGGTGGCCAGGAGAAGCTTTCAGAAGAAACAGCCAGAATTACCTATGATGAAATCTCATTGGGATTTTGGCCTGCATTATTGAATGACACTGGGAAATACTTTTGTTCCGTCTTGTAAGTAGCAATAAAAGTGATTATCCACGGTACAGATTTTTCACATTGCCACCTGTTATAACATCCAAATGACTCTTGGCAATGATTTTCATACAGATAGACACAAAATGCTGGAGTAACTCAGCAGGACAGGCAGCATCTCTGGAGAGAAATAATTAGTTTAAACCAGCATCTGCAGTTCCTTCATACACATAACGATTTTAATAAATGCTATTCCTATGTTGGTGGACCACCAAACATTTTGCACTAGAACATAGCACATGAACAGACCCTATGACACACAATATCTGTGCTAAACATGATGCCAAGATTAACACATTTCATCTATCTGCACATGATCCATATCCCTTCATTCTCTGCATATCCATGTGCCTATCTAAAAGCTTCTTAAACTCCACTATTGTATTTGACTCCACCACTTCCACCCTGGCAACATATTCTCAGCATCCATCATCCTCTACACCCTTCTCCTTTCAACTTTGCCCCTCTCACCTTAAAGCTATGCCCTCTAGTCTTCAGCATTTCCACTGTGGAAAAAAGGTTCTGACTGTCAACCCTGTCTATTCCCTCCTTAATGTTATATACCTCAGATCTCCCCATTACCTCTGGCGTTCCAGAGAAAACAATTAATTTGCATTCTAGTACTTTTTTAACTTAGGGTAGCCACTCCTCAAAGACAGGAATTTATTAGATTGTATATGAGGGTGCATAGATGTTGGTTGTAATGGATTTTGATACATAAGGAATGTGCAGCATTTCTAGTGAAACAGCCTAAAATAATATTTTCGGTTAAATTCTGTAATGAATACGTGTACAATGGCATGACAAGTTGCGTGGGGTAGGCCAAATTACCTAATTTCTTAAGAATCAAGATTGTTTTTATATTTACCACAGAGGAACAATTACATTCTTACCTTCTGCAGCTTCATAGGTTCATTCAAATCCCATGAAAAAATATACAATAATCAATAATATAATACATTAATAATTAGTAATACTAGATAACCAGATCAAATAGTGCAAAACTGAAGTCCATTGTGCAACTGATACATAGTCGGTCATTGTTGCTGAGATAGTGATTAGAGTGCAGTGTTCAAGAGCTTGATGGTTGTTGGGACAAAGCTGTTCTTGGAGTCATAGTCATACAGCATGGAAACGGGTCTTTCGGCCCAACCTGCCAATACCAACCATAAAGGCCCATTTATACTGGTCCCTCCTGCCCGCATTTGGCTCACATGAAATGCCATTAGTGCGAAAGGTTAATTGTGTTTCCTGCCCTACTGAGTAGTTCCAATATGCTCAGTTTCCATGTCAGCTAATCACCATTTCCATCTTGTTTTGCTTTCTCATCTCATGAACTGAGTGCTTTTACAACATGACCTGTTGCCCAGTAAGGGCAGAGTGGAGTTCATGTTAGGTTGATAAACTTAACTTGATATTATCAGACTCCTGCAACTAGCTAACCACATCTTCACCAGTGATGTTCAAATTGGCACAATATGCAATCACACCTCTTTCATGGTCATGTGTAGGAAGGAACTGCAGATGTTAGTTTAAACCAAAGATATAAACTGTTATAACACCCAAATGACTCCAGGCAATGATTTTCATTAAAATTGACACAAGATACTGGAGTAACTCAGCGGGACAGGCAGCATATATGGAGAGAAGGAATGGGTGACGTTTTGGGTTGAGTCCCTTCATCTGAAGAATGGTCTAGACCCGAAAAGTCACCCATTCCTTCTCTCCAGAGATGCTGCCTGTCCCGCTGATTTACTCCAGCATTTTGTGTCTATCTTCTTTCACTATTATGCCTGGCATGAGAAAGTGGTTGAGGCAGGTACAATGACAACATGGATAGGAAAGGTCAAGAAGGGTATTGGTTAAATTCCGGGCAGATGAGACTATCTTAGATGGATATCTTGTGCAGCATGGATGAATTGGGTTGAAGGTCCTGTTTCTGAACTGTATAATACATTGACCTTATGACTCTAAATCGCTTCTATGGTCTGTTCCTCTACACCCACATATCAAAGCTGAATTAAACTTATTTCACAGTACTTGTTTTTAATTTGTTCCTGTGTATGTTCCTATTGCTGGAATGGTCAGCATTTATTGTTAGCCTCTTACTGCCCTTGCGAAGTTAATTGTGGATCACCTTACCACTGTAATTATTCTGGTGAGAGTCCTCCCAAGACATTGTGACTAAAGACGAATGTGATTAGATTAGATTAGATATAATTTATTGCCACACAGCCAGGCTGGTGGAAATTTGGGTTGTCTGCAGCGATACAATAATAAAGAACACACAACCACAATAAAACTGTAACACAAACATCCACCACAGCATTCATCACTGTGGTGGAAGGCACAAAATGTGGCCAGTCCTCCTCCATTTCCCCCCCGTGGTCAGGACCAGAGTCCAGAGCCAGATCTGAATCGGGTTTAGGCAGAAATATCCAAAACACTTAAAAAAGGCTGGAGATTAAACATTATCGTATTTGTGGTTGTACATCAATATTAATTGTAATATTGCTGCATTTATGGCATTGATTTTCTGTTGACAGCAATGGAACTTATAATGTTAGTAGTGCAAGTACATATTTAAATGTGCACAAGATGGAAGGATTGTGCGATGATCACTTTTATAAATACACCGGCATTGTTGGAAGATTTTTCTCATTGCTTTGTCCAAACCTGGAAGATTACAACAGCGAGAAAAATAATGTTACATGGCTGAAGGTAAAATCATTTTTTAATTTTATGTACCTATTTATACCCATAGATTACATATCAGTTTTAATAGCTAAATTACTTACATTAATAAGATATGTGAAGAAGTTCTAAAAATCCTGTTAACTTCAAATGAAGATTTAAAAAAAAGTCTGTAAGAATATTGTGTTGAAAACACATCTGTTGGAAGAGTTATGGATATTAGTTAAAACAATAAGTAACACTTCAAAAGTGGGCAGCACAGTGGCTAGTGGGCGGCACGGTGGTGCAGCGGTAGAGTTGCTGTCTTAAGCCCCTGTCCCACTTTCCCGAGTTACTCATGAATTCTCCCGAGTTTTCCCCTTGATTCAAACTTGGAGATGCCAGCCGTAGGTACTCGGGGCTATTTCTTTTACTCGTGGACATTTTTCAATGTGCTGAAAAAATGTCCCGACTTACCTGATGCCCCGAGTACCTACGGCTGACATTGCGAGTCACTACGAAATATCTACGGACTCCTACGGCCTCCTACGGACTCGCTACGGACATTCCCCGAGTTTGAATCAAGGGGAAAACTCGGGAGAATTTGTGAGTAACTCGGGTAAGTGGGACAGGGGCTTAACAGTGCCAGAGACCCGGGTTAGATTCCTGACTACGGGTGCTGTCTGTACGGAGTTTGTGCGTTTTCCCCATGACCCACCTGGGTTTTCTCCAGGAGCTCTGGTTTCCTTCCACATTCAAAAGACATAAAGGTTTGTCAGCTAATTGGCTTGGTAAAAATGTAAGTTGTCCCTCGTGCGTGTTGGATAGTGTTAGTATGCAGGGATTCATGGTCAGTGTGTCGGAGGACCTGGGTCCGCACTGTATGTTTAAACTAAACTGAAGTCATTTATGGACCATAAGCAACTTGTAATATTGGAGTATGAGCTACAGTTCAATGTAAATACCTGCATTCTACCTTTTCCTTTTTTGTTCTATTGACCAATTGTTTAAAGAATTGTACTCCTACACCAACAATATTCAAAATCTGGCAACGATGGAATTAAGTTTCTTCACTTTAGTTTGAAAATAAGTCTGAATGCAGCAGTATGCTACGTAATGTCAACTTTGCAAACAATAGTGAATGAATTAACTAATTTTTAATGAGATTACATTTTTGTATTAGGTGGTACAAGGGCATAAAAGGCTAAATCCATTCCATCAAAAACAAAGTAATGGAAGAGTTGGCTCTTTACATGCCGTAATATCTAAATTGTGCAGGCAGAATTGCACTTGAATAATTCTCCCACTGCCAATGTCAGTCAACTCTACAGATTATTACAACAGAGTGCAATTCATAAAACTGTTAAAATCTATTAATAGAAAATATTTGCCTTCAGCGTTCAGGTGATAATCTTTAAGATTAAACCACTCATCTCCTGTGGTAATTAATCACTATGAGTCAATGGAATGAAAGATGATTGACTTCACAGTGTGTAATAGTTGGTGACCCTGATAGAGCAAATGGAAAATACTGCTGTTATATTCTTGTAACTTTCAGGACCGAGAGGACAAAGTTCACACAGGGAATACATATACCATTCAGAAAGTGGAGGAAACAAATGCTGGATGTTACTTGTGTGTGCTCACTCTAGAAAATGGTGGAGTGCAATATAATGTTTCAAGAACAGTGAAATTGCACATAGGTAAAAGTCATTATCAATAATTCTTTGCACTCCTGCACTCTATTCACAACATTTCCACATTGAGCCGGAAACCAAATTTGTCAATCCGGCTGACTTCCATGAATTGTGGAGTTAAAATTCAGCACTTCATCAACACTTCATAGAACAGTACCAGTCGCATATATTCCAGAGATCTTCCTTGCCACCTACTTGTTCTCAATCCCACAAGGCAATGTTCATTTGGCACATTTGGAAAGTGGTGAATTCATTAGACAAAGTCAGCATGGATTTAGGAAAGGTAAATCATGTCTGACGAATCTTATATAATTTTTTTCGAGGATGTAACTAGTAGAGTGGATAAGGGAGAACCAGTGGATGTGTTATATCTGGACTTTCAGAAGGCTTTCGACAAGGTCCCACATAAGAGATTAGTATGCAAACTTAAAGCACATGGTATTGGGGGTTCAGTATTGATGTGGATAGAGAACTGGCTGGCAGACAGGAAGCAAAGAGTAGGAGTAAACGGGTCCTTTTCAGAATGGCAGGCAGTGACTAGTGGGGTACCGCAAGGCTCAGTGCTGGGACCCCAGCTATTTACAATATATATTAATGATCTGGATGAGGGAATTGAATGCAACATCTCCAAGTTTGCGGATGACACGAAGCTGGGGGGCAGTGTTAGCTGTGAGGAGGATGCTAGGAGGCTGCAAGGTGACTTGGATAGGCTGGGTGAGTGGGAAAATGCATGTCAGATGCAGTATAATGTGGATAAATGTGAGGATATCCACTTTGGTGGCAAAAACAGGAAAGTAGACTATTATCTGAATGGTGGCCGATTAGGACAAGGGGAGATGCAACGAGACCTGGGTGTCATGGTACACCAGTCATTAAAAGTAGGAATGCAGGTGTAGCAGGCAGTGAAGAAAGCAAATGGTATGTTAGCATTCATAGCAAAAGGATTTGAGTATAAGAGCAGGGAGGTTCTACTGCAGTTGTACAGGGTCTTGGTGAGACCACACCTGGAGTATTGCGTACAGCTTTGGTCTCCTAATCTGAGGAAAGACATTCTTGCCATAGAGGGAGTACAGAGAAGGTCACCAGACTGATTCCCGGGATGGCAGGACTTTTATATGAAGAAAGACTGGATAGACTCGGCTTGTACACACTAGAATTTAGAAGATTGAGGGGGGATCTTATAGTAACTTACAAAATTCTTAAGGGGTTGGACAGGCTAGATGCAGGAAGATTATTCCCGATGTTGGGGAAGTCCAGAACTAGGGGTCACATTTTAAGGATAAGAGGGAAGTCTTTTAGGACCGAGATGAGAAAATCATTTTTTACACAGAGAGTGGTGAATCTGTGGAATTCTCTGCCACAGAAGGTAGTTGAGGCCAGTTCATTGGCTATATTTAAGAGGGAGTAGATGTGGCCCTTGTGGCTAAAGGGATCAGGGGGTATGGAGAGAAGGCAGGGATGGGATACTGAGTTGGATGATCAGCCATGATCATATCGAATGGCGGTGCAGGCTCGAAGGGCCAAATGGCCTACTCCTGCACCTATTTTCTATGTTTCTATGTTTCCACTTATACCTCAACATAGAAAATAGGTGCAGGAGGAGGCCATTCCGCCCTTCGAGCCAGCACCGCCATTCATTGTGATCATGGCTGCCCATTATTTTATGTCATCTCCACATGAGTTGTTGTTCGTCTGTGGAGCCATGGTCCAAAATTGGAATTCAGAGAGTTTTCTTTTGTCCTCAACCAAGGACACGTGGCAAGGTGGGATTCTCCAAGATGGGGAAAACTGAAAGAATGATTGTGCTGAAAATGGACAGGAAGTCAGATCGCAGATACTAAATGAAAGGAAAAGCTCAGGTGCCCAATGTGGCGACTCAAGGTTTGACAAGAAGATTTCAATAGTTTATGTCAGTTTTCCACATACCTACTTGAACACCTGTCTGTATCTTGGTTTCCATCTTTGTGAGTCAAAGGCACGGTACAACCCAACAACCTCTTAATCATTTCTCCTTTTAATAATCATCTGAGAAACAATATATCTATCCACACAGTTTGTTACTGATGTCACAAAATTTAAAAGAAAAGTAATTATTATTATATTTACAATCCTATTTTAATTATGGCCATAAAATTCACAGCTTGATATGCCAACTATTCTACCCAAGACCACAAGAAATGGCATAGTTGTGAAGGCAGCCCAGTCCATCACACAAACGAGCCTCTCCTCCATCGACTCCATCTACACTTCACTCTACCTCAGGGAAACAGCCAACTCTTACCCCAATCATTCCCTTTCTTCCCCTCTTTGGACAAAATATAAGAATCTTGAAAACGTGTATCACCAGATTCAGGAACAGCTTCTTGCACATTGAATGTCCAATCTCCCAATCTATCTCGTTGCGACCTTGGCATTTTTTTTGTAACCTGCACTCTCTCTGCAGCTGTATAATCATATTCCGCACTTTGTTTAATTTCTCTTTTGCATTACCAGGTACACTCACGCATGGTATGATTTGCCCTGATTGCACACAAAACATAGATTTTCACTGTGTCTCTGTACAAGAAACAAACGCCAATAGCAGTGCCAAGGGTAGCTAATTTAACTATGTGATAGGGTCACAATAAAGGTGATTATCAAATAGGAAAAGTAATTCGGAGAGTTCCCAGCAAATCCAAGGATCCCTCCCATGATGGAAGTTTTTCAGTGAAATATTTGTCAGTTGAGATCTGATGTGATCATCATTTGGGTCTATTCGAAAGACAGCACTTTAAACCTAGTCTGGGATAATAGCTGCATAATTAATTATTAGCCGTTTTGCAGACAATATTGCTTCCCGTGGAGATGAATCATTTAGTTTGACCCAATGGGAAGTCGTGTTCCACCACTAGATGCTAATCCTGTAAAAAAGAATTAGAAGTAAACGTTCCCCATCCATCAATTTGGTTCGGAGCCTGTGCCTGGGTTTATGGATGGACAAGATTCCTTATCTTGGCTGGTTTGCAATGGAAGAATTTTAAGCTTTTGTTTAATTTCAGTATCAGTTTAGTTTATTGTCACGTGTACCGAGGTACAGTGAAAAGCTTTTGTTGTGTGCCAACCAGTCAGCAGAAAGACAATACATGATTACAATCGATCCATTTACAGTGTGTAGATACATGATAAGGGAATAACATTTAGTGCAAGGTAAAGCCAGCAAAGTCCGATCAAGGATAGTCCAAGGGTCATCAAAGAGGTAGATAGCAGTTCAGTACAGCTCTCTGGTTGTGGTAGGATGATTCAGTTGCCTGATAACAGCTGGGAAGCTGTTTAGTTTAGTATGTTTACTGCATAAATGTGGTGTGATGGCCTTTAATTTAAAAAAAATAAGATCATAAGATCTGTTATTAACTACCATATTTTTCCCCACAGAGCATATTGAACCATTTATACCAAAAATAGTTTATCCTGGTAAAGAGGAAAAAATTGAGGTTGAACTGGGTATGTACAATTTAGAATAGTGAAGAGTTCTGAATGTTTCAATGTCATATTTATCGACAATTAAAATAATTAGTTTAAAAAAATACTGTAATAGGAACCTGAGAGGTGACTTTTTCACACAAAGGGTGGTGTGGATGTATGGAACGAGCTGCCAGAGGAGGTTGTTGAGGTAGGGACTATCGCAATGTTTAATAAACATTTAGATAGGTACAAGGATAGGACAGGTTTAGAAGGATACGGGCCAAACGCAGGTGGGATATGTTGGCCAGTGTAGGCAAGTTTGGGCCGAAAGGCCTATTTTCATGCTGTAAAACTCTATGACTATGATTCTATAATTAAATTAATTTTCATAAGTCATAGAAGCAGAATTAGGCAGTTCCACCCTCTGCCATTCAATCAAACTTGATCTATCTTTCCCTCTCAGCCCCATTCTCCTGCCTTCTCCCCATAACCGTTACTAATTAAGACTGTAAATCTCTGGTTTAAAATACCCAATGACATCCTCTGTGGTAATGAATTCCATAGATTCACCCTCATCTCCTTTCTAAAAGGATGCCCTTTTATTCTGAGGCTGTGCCTCTAGTCCTAGATTCTCCCACGAGTGGAAACATCCTCTCCACATCCACTCTATCCATGCCTTTCTCTATTTGGTAAGATTCAATGAGATACCCCCTCATCCTTCTAAACTCCTAAGATGCTACACCTCACATTTATCTGTATTAAATACCATCAACCATTCCTCAGCCCACCTGCCGAACCGATCAAGATCATGCTGCTATTTTGGACACTTCATTATCTACTTATAAAGTCTCTTTGGATTTTCTGTAACCTAATCTCCCAGAGCTATATCCTGCCCCCTTTTTGCTCTCCTTTTTGATTTCTTTCTTAAGTATGCTCAGTTCTCAAAACTCCTCCAAGGAAACACTTGATCCCAGCTGCCTATGCCTGTCCCACGAGTCCTTCCTTTTCCTGCGTTTCTCTCGTCAACCAAGCTTCTTTATTTCAAGCTTCCCTATTCCCTTCACTCTAACAGAAACATGCGTGCTCCGAACTCTCATCATTACATCTCACTTTCCAGGCGTCCCTTTGTCTACAAACCACCTGCTCACATCAACTTTAGCAACTTTCTGTCTAATGCTGTCAAAGTTGGCCCTGCCCCAATTCAGAATTTTAACTTATGGATCCAGATGGGAGGGATTTGTTATTTGGACCATTGGGATCTCTTCTGGGCCAGAGCTGAACTGGGCAAAAAGGAAGGGTTGCATATGAACTGGAGGGGGACTGATGTCCTGGTAGGGAGATTTGCTAAAGCTACTCAGGGGGATTAAACTGGTCTGGCATGGGAACTGGGACCCATAGTAGTGTAACAGATAAGAACATTGGAGCAGATGTAGAGGTTGAAGTGAGCAAGTCCATTTGGCTCTAAAGTCTATGAGTTAAGTCTGATAGGCTAAACAGCATTCATTTTAATGCAAAAATTCCCAAGAGGTAAGGCAGATAGACTTAGGGCATTGATGAACACAAAGTGCTGGAGTAATTCAGCAGGTCAAGCAGCAACTCTGGAGAACATGGAGAGCTTACATATCTGGTCTGGCCTAGAAACATTACTGATCTATATTCTCCAGACATGTTGCCTGATGTGCTGAGTTACTCCAGCGCGTTTTGTCTTTTTGTGCAAACCAGCAACTGCATTTCCTTGCAATATCAGGGCGTAGATTATTTTTTTAAGAAAAAAATGACAACGGGGTAAATTACTTTACTACCTGTACAAAAGCAAAGTTTAAAGTAACGAGCCTATATTTGTTTTAGGAGATAAGAGAGAAATCGAATGCAAAGCTGTTCTTGGCTACAAAGACAATGACTGTATGCTATATTGGACATCTGAATACGACTATTTTGGGATAGATGCAAATGAAACAGATACGAGGTAAGAGGTGTACTGATATTGAAATATACTCTATCCTATGTCATCTTCTGTGTGAGAAAATAGACCATTGGACGTGATATCCTCCACAGTTCAATTATTGGCTCAGTTAATTCTCAGTCTCATAACTCAAAGGTTACAAGAAGAAGGTAGGTGAATTGGGTTGAGAGGGAATGGCGGAGTAGACTCAAACGGCCGAATGGCCTAATTCTGCACCTATGTCTTATCAACATATGAACGTATAATTTTCTGCTTCATATCAACTTTTACTGCATTGAGAGTTCCTGCTGGATGACAATCACTGGAGAAAATAACCAACATTTATTTTCATATTAATTGAAAAAAATCCACAGAAGTAAATTTTCTTTTTTGTGTTATTAATCCAAAATCCCAACAAGTCTGTTCCATCCAGAGTAAATGTGTAATTTTAATAACGATCCATCTTACACCTTATTCTATTGCAGCTTAAAACAGGAGGAGTCCTGTTACACACAGGGTCTTGAATGCCTGAATAACATCATTCAGTATTTTTAACAATGAAACTCTCACACTTCTTTTTCCTTTAGATCAATCACAGAAAACAATCGAGTATATTTTATAAACCAACTTGTGTTCAAAAGAATCAAAGCAGAGCATTTGAATCAAGCTTTTAATTGTTGTTTATTATGTCCAGAAACTAAAATGGTTTGTAACGTCATCCTGCTGGAAAAAGGTACTAATTTCTTTAATTTTAATACTTGGACATTAAATGGCAGTTGGTCCACTTCTAATGGTCAATATAGATCAGTAAGCTTTAAACCTATTTAAAATTCCATGTTTATTTTATGTCAGAATAGCTGGCCTCAGCTTGAGTAATAATTATATGTTTACAATATTGTTGTTGGTTGGGTGGTGCCTGTGGTTGATACTTGGATAGAATTGACTTGTGGAGAAAATAAGGAGATACAATAGAGAACAAATGGTAAGCCATTTGGTCCTCTGAACCTCCACCACTATTTAATAAATTATATTATTTGATCGTTAGCTTCCCGTTTTCTGTCTGTTCTCCATAGCGCTGGATGTCTCGACAATCCAAAACCTATCTATCTCAGTTTGGAATATTCCTCACAACACAGAATCCAGCTGCTTTAGGTGGAGAATTGCAAAGATTCAGAAGGATAGAGATTCCTTCTCATCTGAGTGACCACTTACCCTGAGATTATGTCTCAGGGTAAGTGTCCCCTCTCCCATTGGTACGGAGCTTTTGCATTTTTACATTATTATATTAGTTAATATGTACTGAGGGCAAATTTTTTTTTTCCAATACTCCCCATTCACAATTACTTTTACATTGAAGTGATTGAAATCCAAGTGAAGTTTAAATGGCATAAGAAAAATAAAACCTCCGGAATGGATGATATTCATTACGTGGTTGGTTGGAGTCAGTATCAGCACAATTATTATATTAAACTTTGAACCTTCAGATGTCCTGGTTCAAGCTAAAACTAAAGACAAATAATAACCTCCTCACATTCCCCTGCAAGTATCTCTGTCACACCTTTAAAATATCCCCCTTCTTTGAACAAGCTCTTAAACATCGCATTTGAATTGGTTTCCATCTGATTACACTACTTGAGGATGTTCATCTACGTGTTCAATTAATAAAACAACGAGATTGGGGACATTTCTATTCAACCTGTCAAAGGAATTGTGGGGGGGGGGGGGGGGGCGGTTAGAAATAGTCAGTGAGGTAAACAAACATAATAGTTGAGTGGCAAATGACAATAGTGCTACCTTCCCAAAATTTAACTGAAATAATGTGTTATCGGGGCTGTATGTTGTGACAGAGAGCCTGGCACCTTACATGTCATTTTAATATTACACTTATCCCATCCCCCTGGATATTCCGGATTAATAAATTAAAGTTTTGTCAACTAATTACAAATTAAGCTAATTACAAATAAATAACATTTGCCAACTTCGAAACACAAAGTGCTGAGCATTGGGATCCAGACATCATGGACAACTGGCCTCAGTTCCCCGGTCACATCTGGCAGTGTTCTCCGTCAGAACCAGGGGCTGCGGAGCGTTTTTGAAAGTGGGGGGGCTGAGCGATCACTGAGTAGCCGGCGATGGAGTGCATCGGAGGGGGGTGTCCCCCCTCCCACAGTAGGAACTTTTTGAAATTTGATGTATTAAAATCATGTTTTAGTGCATTGTAGAAGTATGATTTCAATGTTTTTTGTTTGAAGTATTTTTAAGAGTTAACTTTTTCAGGGGTAATTTTTTCCACACAAAGGGTGGTGGGTGTATAGAACAAGCTGCCAGAGGAGGTAGTTGAGGCAGGGACAACCCCAACATTTAAGAAACAGTTAGACTGATACATGGGCAGGACAGGTTTGGAGGGATATGGACAAAAAGCAGGTAGTGTAGCTGGGACATGTTGGCGGGTGTGGGCAAGTTGCGCCGAAGGACCTGTTTTCACACTGTATCACTCTATGACTGCATTATACCTCCACCATGCATGAATGCTTCAAAATCACGTGGTCTATTTTTATTGCCATATATAGTCAAGCATAGAAACATATAAAATAGGTGCAGGAATAAGCCATTCGGCCCTTCGAGCCAGCACTGCCATTCAATATGATCATCTAAAATCAGTACCTCTTTCCTGTTTTTTACCTATATCCCTTGATTTCGTTAGCCCCAAGAGCTAAATGCTCTCTTGAAAACATCCAGTGAATTGGCCTCCTCTGCCTTCTGTGGCAGAAAATTCCCCAGATTCACAACTCTCTGCGTGAAGAAAGTTACAAAGTCAAAGTACAAAGTCGTAAAAGGCCGATCTATCCCTCATGTCTGCTCCACCTTCAATAAAGTCATGGGTGATTTTTAATTTTTATTTATTTATTTATTTTTTACATCAAGAGGATTTCCTGCTTTAATCCCATATCCCTTGATTGCTAAAGATCTGTCAGTCTCCATCTTAAATGTATTCAGTGACTAAGCCTTCACAAGACTTGTGAACATTCCATTCCAAGATTCACTGTCTTCCACGTAAATACATTTTGTCTCATCTCGGTTCTGGATGGCCGAGCCTGAATTTTTAGATTGTGACATATGATTTTGGACACCCAACTAGAGTAAATATTATCTCTGCATCCATCCTATCAGTTATCAATGAGATAACCTTTCAAATATATAAATTTAAGAGATTATAGTCTCAGTTTACGGAGTATCTCCTTACATCACATCACATATCTGCCATCCAGGAAAACATTCTGAGCCATTCCATCTCTGGCAGGTGTATCCTTCCATAGGTGGGAGATAATTGTAGCAACTGTAGTACTTGGTGTTCCCTGTGATTAAGAGAGGCTACAATATGTGATTGATATTCTGTATTTATGAGACCAATTACAAATATTATTTACTTTCCTTAGACAAGCATGATACTGGTCGATTATGCGTGCTACTGTTCACAACCTTGGCTCTTATTATCATTGTAGCAGTGATTTATGTCAGATTCAAGATATACTTTGCCCTTTGTATCAGGGACTTCACCTGCAAGGATGAAACTCTGCAAGGTAAAATTCTGAACTAAACCCTTTGTATACAAATCTTATTTTGATCCACATCAAAGCTGATCAGATAAACATTGAATCAAAGGAATGGATCTGCTGCAGAAAGCTTCACAGCTTATTTCACCTTTCCCCTTCCCCACAAGCCCCAACCTCCTGTAGCAATGTGATCTCTGCCATTCTGGAACTGTCAAAGTCAAATTTATTCGGCACATGCACCAACCAAGGTACAGTGAAATCAACTGCAGCGACACAGTTGAAAAAAAGAACACACAATACACAATAGAATCCAACATAAACACCCACCACAGCATTCTTCACTGTGGTGGAAGGTCCTCTTCCAACTGCAAAATCAATTTACAACATTATAGTGATTGGAAGTATAGTTGTTTCATGAGTTTATTTTCAAAAGACTGCATATTCTCAGCAGGGACACACTATTCCTGTCACTAAGATATTAAGATATTATCGGGAAAAAAATGGCGGCGGCAGGAGATTCAAATTAACAACGGTCCCTTACCGCGAATCGGCTTCAACTGCTTCAATTGCCGACTGCGGTTTCTTTCCATCCCGGGCGAGGTCTTGACCTACCACCTGACGTGGGACCATTGGAGGGTCGCTCCGGTTGCGGTGGTCTGTGGTGTTTTTTGGCCGTTTTGGGCCGTTGAACGATCGTCCCCCTGCGGCCTATATTGCTAGCTGCTAGCTGCTAGCCGCCAGAACCGCTAGAATCCCTGCACGCTGCCCGGAGAGGGCGCTGGCGTTGACTGTTCGCCGCTTCTCCGCCCGCTGTTTCCCCCCCCCCTCCCCCCCTGTCTGTTACCTACCTGTTACCTGTTACCTACCTGCCTGTCTGTTCCCTGCCTGTCTGTTCCCGCCTGTGCACCATCGATGCTGGACGCTGGGCACCTCCTGTGCCTGTGCATCATTGACGCTGGACAACTCCCTGCACCAGTGAGGGAGCTGGATCCTCTCTGCACCCGCACCGCTGGACAACCTCTCTACACCTGCACTGCTGGACAACCTCTCTGCACCTGCACTGCTGGATACTCTCTGCACCCTCATCGCTGGACTACCTCTACACCTGCTCTGCCTGACAACCTATCTGCTCCCTCAATGCTGGACACCTCGCTGCATCTGCACTGCTGTTCAACCTCTTTGCTCCCTCACTGCTCGACACCTCGCTGCACCCGCTCTGCTGGACAACCTCTCTGCTCCCTCACCGCTGGATACTCTCTCCACCTGCACCGCTGGACACCTCTCTGCACCCTCACCATCATGCTCAAATATTCAACTCTACAAATGACTGGTTTCTTCAACAACCACATCCCATCCTGCATCCAAGTCATTAAACAGCTTAGACTTCTACGTCGACCCCGTTTCATCCACAGAGGCTCTCGGCGCTAGCTTGTTTACCTCAACCACGGACATTCCATTCCATCCATCTGCTCACTACCACGCTCTACCCCCCCTCAACTGCGTCACCCCCCACCCCAGCTGACCGCACGCACTGTCAACCGGGACAACCTCAGATCTCTCCAGCCTGCCCCCATCCCTCCACCCTCTCATAATGCCAACTTTGCCCTCCTCAACACCAGGTCGCTCAACAACAAAGCCCTTGCCCTCCATGAACTAATCCTTGACAACACTCTGGACTTCCTTCTGCTCACTGAGACCTGGCAACAACCCAATGTCTTCTTCTCCCTCAATCAAGCATCCCCACCTGGATTTAATTACATTTCCAAACCCCGCCCCTCCCGCCATGGAGGTGGCCTCGCTGTTATTTTCAACCAGAATTTTCGTATCACTGAACTCACCTTCCCCCCAGTAACATCATTTGAATTCCTCGCCTTCAAAGCCCTTTCCTCCATGACAGTCATCCTCATTTACCGGCCACCTAAACCAAACCCCTCCTTCCTATCTGACTTCACTGAACTCCTCACATTTGCCTCATCCCTCTCCCCACGTCTGCTGCTACTTGGTGACTTAAATATTCACATGGACTCCCCCACCTGCAAGCTCGCATCTGAATTCGCCTTTTTACTTGACAACTTCTCTCTCACTCAGCACGTCACCTTTCCCACCCATGACGAAGGTCACATCCTTGACCTGGTCTGCTCCACAAATCAACCGGTACTTCGACCTCCATCCATGCCTCTTCCCCCTATCTGATCATAAGCTTATACGGTTCACCATCCCTTCTCTGACACCTCGCCCCCGCTTCCTCCGAGAAATCACCTTCTGTAATCTAAAATCCATTGATCCCCTCCATCTCTCTGACCTCCTCTCCACCACTCTCCCCCTGGACTCAGCCCCCATCTCACCTGATGATCTCACAAACCATCTCAACTCCACCTTGTCTACCTCCCTTAACACTATGCCCCCCCTCAAAACATGAACCGTAACTTTCAACACATCCTCACCCTGGTACACACCTGCACTTCGTAAACTGAAACAGACTGGTCGCCAACTCGAACGACTAATAAAGAAATCATCTCTCACAGTCCACCTTGAAGCTTACAAACTCCACCTCACTGATTACAAAGATGCCCTCATTGCTGCAAAATCTGCCTACCTCTCCTCCATATTCACTGATCCCTGCCTAAACCACAGAACCCTCTTCTCCACAGTGGGCAACCTCCTCAAGCCTCGAGCAAACACTCTCCCTACCTCTACTCCGGATCTCTGCAACTCATTCCTCCACTTTTTCGCAGATAAAATCAGCACCATCTATCAATATCTATCCTCTGTACCCGACTCCCCAGCATCTACTCCACCACCTACCAAGGCCCCTCCTTTCAACATCTCCACTGACCTCCTTACCCCTCCTCCACACTGCATCCTCTCCCAGTTTGACCTGGTCACCCCTATTGAAATCTCCAATCTCATCAGCTCTTCCAAACCCACTACCTGCTCCCTCGACCCTCTCCCCACTCCCCTGCTGAAGTCCTGCCTCCCCGTTCTCTGCCCCTACCTCACTAATCTCTTCAACTCCTCATTGTCCCAAGGAATTGTCCCCTCCGCTTTCAAAACTGCTGCTGTCACACCAATCTTAAAGAAACCTGGTCTTGATCCCTCCTCTCTCATTAACTATTGCCCAATCTCAAACCTCCCCTTTCTTTCAAAAACCCTGGAGCGTATCGTTGCGTCGCAACTTCATTCCCACCTCCTTGCGTATAACCTACTTGAACTCCTCCAATCTGGCTTTCGCCCCCTCCATAGCACAGTAACTTGCTCTCCGTCAAAGTCCTCAACGACCTCCTCACCTCTGCTGACACTGGTTCCCTCAACATCCTCATCCTCCTCGACCTGAGCGCAGCCTTCGATACAGTGAACCACAACATCCTGCTCACCAGACTCAAAGACCTCGGCATTGAAGGCTCTGCACTCAGCTGGCTCCGTTCCTACCTTTCCAACAGATCCCACTTCATCTCTCTCCACAACCACACCTCTGCTACAGCCACAGTCACTCAAGGCGTTCCCCAAGGCTCCGTACTCGGCCCCCTCCTCTTCATCATCTACATTCTCCCCCTTGGTCAGATACTCCGCCACTTCAACCTGGACTTCCACTGTTACGCCGATGACACCCAGATCTACCTCGGCACCAAATCCCATATCTCTCCCATATCAACTCCTGTTTGTCAGCTATAAAAACCTGGATGCAACATAACTTCCTCAAACTCAACAGCGATAAGACAGAATTCCTCCTCATAGGCTCCAAAGCCACACTCAGCAAAATCAATAACCCCACTCTCACCATCGACGGCACCACTGTCTCCCCATCTCCCAAGGCCCGCAACCTTGGCGTGATCTTTGATTCCACCCTCTCCCTTGAGCCTCACATCCGCCATATCATTAAAACCTCCTTCTTTCATCTCCGCAACATCGCCAAACTCAGACCCTCTCTCACACCTCCCGCTGCTGAAAGACTCATCCATGCCTTCATCTCCTCCCGACTGGACTATTGCAACTCACTTCTCCTTGGCATCAGCTCCACCTACATCAACCGACTCCAACTGGTCCAGAACGCAGCCGCCCGACTCATCACCCACACCAAATCCTGGCATCACATCACTCCAGTCCTCAAACAACTTCACTGGCTTCCCATCTCCCACCAGATCACCTACAAAATCCTGATCCTCACCTACAAAGCCCTCCACCATCTGGCCCCCCCATATCTCACTGACCTCCTCTCCCCCTACCAACCCTCACGGTCCCTCAGATCCACATCAGCCGGTCTCCTCTCCATCCACAAGTCCAACCTCCGTAGTTTTGGGGACAGAGCCTTCTCCAGGGCAGCTCCCAGGCTCTGGAACTCCCTCCCCCAACTGATCCGCAATTCCGTGTCCCTCACCATCTTCCAGTCCCACCTCAAGACCCATCTCTTCACCTCTGCCTATCCTTAGCCCCACGTCCCCCTCCCTTTTCATCTGTGCATTAATTGCCTCATATTGTGTTTTGAATTGTATTCTGTCTTTACTTTGTGTACTAGTCATGTCTCTACTATTTATTTAATTCCCCTTACATGTTTTTCCTCTACCTGCTAAATTTTTGTAAGGTGTCCTTGAGACTCTTGAAAGGCGCCCATAAATAAAATTTATTATTATTATTATTAAGTCCGGACTACCAGACTGCTAAACAGCTTCCTGCCACAGGCTGTGAGGCTGCTAAACAGTCACTCTGTACTCACAGTCATCTGATTCTGCGGCTTTGCACTGACATTTTAATAACTCAGGCACTGGCCACTCAAATCAGCTGTCCTGGACATTTTAGTGATTGTTTTTGCTGTATTTTAATGTTGCTGTTTTACCTGCTTTTAACTATTTATACTGTTTCATCAAGGACTGGATTGTTTTTACTGTTATTATGTGTGAAATGTTTTAAGTTTCATGTGCGATGCTCCGGTATTCCCTGGGAAACGTCTTCTCATTTTGCACTGTACAACTGTTGCTTTGCAAGATGACAATAAAGGTTGATTGATTGATTGATTGATTGAATTGAAAAACCTGTTCAAGTCATTTAACTTGAGTCCAATATGTATCCTCCAACTTTGGATTTCATTTTAAATGAGCACTACGACATGTGGTCCTAATGACACAATGACCAAAGGTTTGGTGGAAATGGGCAGGTCTTTACCTATTGTTTTCAAGGTGTCTGCTTTGGTTTAGTTTAATTTAGTTTAGAGATACAGCGCAGAAACTGGCCCTTTGGCCCGCCGAGTCCATGCCGACCGGCGATCCCTGTACACTAACACTATACTACATACTAGGGACAATTTACAATATTTACCGAAGCTAATTAACCTACAAACCTGGACATCTTTGGAGTGTGGGAGGAAACCGGAGCACCCAGGGAATACCCATTGGTCACGGAGAGAACATACAAATTCCGTACAGACAGCACCCATAGTCAGGATCGAACACTAGTAAGGTAGCAATTCTACCACTGCACCACCATGCCGCCCAAATGAGCTTTAGATGAAAGCCTAAAACATTAGACCAGCAGATTTTCACAATATGCATATTCATGACTGGAGCTTTCCATTCAGCGCAGTTCATCCATTGGAATATAAGGTAACATTCAACAGCATGTAATAATTAGTACAATGAATATAATGATCAATACTGATGCTTTGGATTTGCCTTTCAGATAGTAAGGAATATGATGCATATGTACTGCTTCTTAAGAGTAACGAGGCTCTCATCTGCGCTGAGGGAGAATATTTTGCTTTGAAATTGTTGCCTGCAATTCTAGAACAAAAATTTGGTTATCGGTTGTGTATTTTTGAACGTGATGTTCTTCCTGGAGCAGGTAGGAGTGTCTCTTCAACTTCAAATTGCAGTTTCAAAAGCACACCTTTATGAAAACATTTATTAGCAGTCACTATCTAGTCTAGTTCATTAAATCTTTTCGTTGTTTCACCTCCAAACATGAATGTGAAGATTTCATCAATTTCTTTGTTTCTGACACTGTGTGTGCTGCTACTCAGCAAAACCTATCCCCTTGCATTTCTAAGCCCCTCTCCCCCTCTCTAATTTCTTCTCTAATTGTTGTTCACAGAGTACAACTCATGCATTCCTTTTAATGTCTACCCAACTTTGTTTTGTAGACAACATATCATCTGGTATTGTTTAGTTTAGTTTTGTTCATACATGCAACATAGAAACAGGCCCTTCGGCCCAATGAGACCACATTGAACATTGTAGCAATGTCACAAAATGTTGAGATTTTAAAAATCAAGTCTTTAATTTATCCCCAGATAAAGCATAAAAAGAAGTTTAATTTGACACCTAATTCACTTTCATATCTTCAGTATGGTTATGGCCATTTTCATACTCGGAAATTGGCATCTTGTTCCCTATTGCTTTTTCATTGACTTAACAGAAAAGCTGTGATCGAGAACATTTTAAAGCCCATAACTTTCTTAAAATTTAAGAGAACTGAAATAAGCATTCTGAAACAAATATGAAACAATCTTCCTTAGATGAGTTGAAATTAAAGCATATAGTTAGTTAGTTAGTTACCTAATTGTAGCTAATTACAAAATTCAATTACTAGATCTAAACATCTATCCATTTCTTAAGAATAGATTAACATTTTTAAATAGCCTAAGTGTCCAAATAACATTCACACAAGAATTCACAATATAACATACCTTTTTAATCTCATTGTCATGGGTTTATAGGCCAAATGGAAGGAATTTAATGTTTAATACCTGTAAATTAATGGCCATTTAAATCAGATTGCGAGTGGGATTTTCTGGACCGGAACCATTTGGAACGTTGAGGTTGCAGTGAATTTAGTCCCCCACATCGGCAGCAAATATACTGCCGGTTCGTCGGGGGGAAAAATCACCGTTTCGCAACTTAAAATGTGAATTAAATACATCTTAAGAAACACTTTTATACATAAAAATAAACTACTTTCTTTTACCTGTCCCCTACATAAAATCCGGCCCCGTTGTCGGCATTGATGGCTTCAGAAGCTGATTTTAAAATAATTCCAGCGATTAACTTGTCGGACAATTTTTTTTAAAAAACACACAGAACGGCAGTCGGAACGATTCTTTAGCAACATCTTGCACGCCAATAAAATATAATTCAGGACCAGGTCGGGAAAAAACCCAGTTTTAACCCCGCCCCCCCCCCCCCCGTCAAACGCGCCAAAATCGCGCACACGGCCAGTGGCAGAATTGCAGCGCCGCTGAAGGTAAGTATTGTAACATACCTAAACATTGGTCACCTATTCAGACTAGCCCTATGTTACCCACTTTCACATCCACTTTTTAAGCATAAGAGGCAATTTTACAGAAGCCAATTCACCTTCAAAACCTGCATGTCTTTGGGATTATGGCAGGAAATTGGAGCAGCCAGAGGAAACCCATGTGGTCACAGGGAGAATGTGTGCAAACTCAACACAGACTGCACCCGAGTCAGCATCGAACCAGGGTCTGAGGCACTGTGAGGCAGCAGGTCTACCAGCTGTTCCATTGCATCGCCCATCATTGTGAACACTTTCTTTTCATTATGTCTTGTTTTAAATTCATTCATGGAAATTGCGCATTGCAAAGCCAGCATTAATTAACCATCACTAATTACCCTTGAGAAAGCTCAAGGTGGGGTGTGTTGTTTAACTATTGGAGCCAGTGTGATGTAGCTACACCCATAGCATTACCTGAAACTGTTGAATTCAAAACTGAGTTCCAGAGGTATTCCTCCAAAGTATGTGGATGTCACAGGAATGATAAAATCATGAAACATTTATGGAGAGATAAACAGACTTCACATTTCAGTCAACAATTTTTCATCAGAATTCTTCACAGGTGCTGCCTGGTCTATTGAGCATTTTCAGTATTTCAGTTTCAACCTTAAATGTCAGCATTTGCAATTTTATATTTGCCTTTCAGAGTAAATTCTTGATTTAACACATTTGACAAATCTGAATTAGTTTAGTCTTAGTTTAGAGATGCAGCATAGATACAGGACCTGCGGCCCACTGAAATTCACCGACCGTCGATCACCAGTTCACTTGATGTATACATTATCCCACTTTCTCACCCACTCCATGCATATGATGGGCAAATTACAGAGGCCAATGAACCAACAAACCCACAAATCTTTGGGACCCAAGAGGAAACTAAAACACCCTGAGGAAACCCACGTGGTCTCCAGCTAAGAATAGTATAAAATGAGCCATTAAAAATATCTGAGCATAAAGATTGATAATCTGTAAAATAGTTAATGTTTGTGTTTTTAAGTGATTTATTTGAGCATCTACTTTTTTTTCTTTTCAGCTTTTGCAGATGATATATTTTCCTACATGAACAAATCCAGGACATTGATTATAATCCTCTGTGCTGAACTATTGGAAAATGAGAGTTCCATGTATGGCCTGATGTCAGGTCTTCATCAGGTGTTAGTTGAGAGGTTAATAAAGCCAATTCTTATCGAATATAATCCAATAAGAGACATTACATTTTTACCACAGTCTCTTCAACTTATTCTGAAATCAAACAGGACGGTGAAGTGGACAAATGAATCTCTATTACAGAATTCATACTTCTGGAAAAAGATAAGATACCTTATGCCAGCAAAGTGCATTAAAAGAACTCAATTCTACTGAAGTGGAAGAAGTTTTCACATTATCTTTGACACTGGAATCTGATGATCGAGTATTATTACTGATATTGATTCGGGGGAACTATTAAGTCTATGGCAATAGAATAAATAGTTTTGGAGGTAGTTGAGATCTTGAAAATAAATTACAAAATGATTGACTAATCAATAATCCAAGCACAACTTAATCTTTCGCCCCAGCTGTTACGAGGCAACTGAACCATCCTATCACCAACTACAGTGCGGTCCTGATCTCCCATCTACCTCATTGTATACCTTCGAACTATCTTTAATCAGACTTTACTGGACTTTATCATGCACTAAACATTATTCCCTTTATCCTGTATTTGTACCCTGTGGCTTGATTGAAATCATGTACAATTGGTGAGGAAATTGACAGAGGGAAAACGGAGACTTTGCTTTAAGAGGCCTTATTGCATGATATCATGGAGTGATGGAGGCAGTTAACTGCTCACCAGTTCTCTGTCTTTGCAGCCGAATTAGCCGACAGTTATACAGTGCAGTAAACAACTTTTTTTGTTGGATACAATTATACGAAAATATACTTCGTCCTTGCCTATATGTTCTCCTGTTATTACTGTCTACTACATGGGTATTAATTATTTCATTAGTCATAAGATACTTGTTTGTGTTAATCTTGATCAACAACGGATGGTTAATACAAGTCAAACATAATACAAGGGCATCTTGACATTATTCTATCTCTTTCAAGCAGACCACACCACTGCCCCCCCGAGCCAGATCGTAAGCCCCCCCCATTGTCTGCAATGTTTCTGTGGTACTAGCCGCAGGGGGTGCAGGTGGTCTACCCACCTATCGCTGTTGTGTTTTGTTCACCAACGCTGCGCATTCCCAAACAATAAACACATTCTAGGAGATAGCGTGTCTGAAACCTGTTTTGCTCTGCAGCTGGTCAACAAGAGATGCCAATTGCCACATCTGCACACCCTTTTGTTACCTTATTTAATTCCAACCATAATTAAGTATCTGGAATTTTTTTATTTTTCTTCTACAATTATCTTTTCACTGACTGGATAGCATGCAACAAAATATTTTTCACAGTACACGTGACAATAATAACCTAAACAAATCTAAAAAAGTATGGAACAAAAATGGAGATTTGACAAATCCTCTCCCTTCTAATCTGCAATGTACAATACCATACCTTAATACATCCGCACAATAACTTGATCTCCTAAAGAATTAAATCAACCTAACAATATGGTGTTGTGTTTACTTTAGTTTAGAGATACAGTGTGGAAACAGGCCCACCGAGTCCACAAAGGCCATCCAATACCTGTACTTTAATTCTATGTCCGACAAACCCACACGTCTTTGGAATGTGTAAGCATGTCACAAAATTTTGAGATTTTAAAAATCAAGCCTGTAATTTATCCCATCAGATAAAACCACCCATGACATGCCTTTCTGCCCACTACTTTCCCATAAAGAATGTCCTGTAGATCATCATATTTGGAGTAGTCCAAATTCAGTTAATCTCTGCGAATGATGTCTAAATCAGTCTCTTTTGCTGGGCATTTGGATTGACAAATTTACATTTCTTCTTCGGAGACATCTGTTTAAAATGTAAAGGAAAAAAAAAACACTGAACAGCATTAACAGAAACAGGTTATTATTTGCAGTTTTAGAAAAAAAGGTAGAAATGATAACGTTAAACGCTAAAACAAATAGTAAATACCCAACAAAAGATTCATATTAATCAGATTCATCTAATCAATTAAATTCATCTAAATTCAATTACTAGATCTAAACATCTATCCATTTCTCAAGAAAAGGCAAAACAATTTAAATAGCCTCAGTATCCAAATAACAAATAACAAACTGATCCCATTCACACACAAATTCACAATATAACATGATTTTTAAATCTCACTTTGTCATGAATTTATATGCCAAATGGAAGGAATTTAACATTTAATTCCCATAAATTAATCCAGAAACATCCACTCTCAAGATAATCAAAATATTTTTTGCACAATACATCTGACTAAAACTGTACTGTGGATATTTAGTGTGAAAATATCGATCATGGATAGAAAATAACACAAAATATAGATGAGTTAGATGCTCTTATGACATGATTGTCCAAAACAAAGAATTTGATCATCTTGAGAGTGGATGTTTCTGGAATGTGATCGATTGGAACGTTGCCGTTGCCATAAATTTAAGCCCATATCAGCAGGCAAGACACGGCCGATTCATATGTGGGCCTAAATAACATTTTTCGCATCATAAAATTAAAATAAAGCCACACCAAAAAGCAAAATAATATGTTATATACACGACATACCATTTCTTTTGGCCTTATATTGCGACCCGTGATATTGAAGGCGTTGAAGGCTTTTTTAGTCGCGTTTAAATTTAATCCAGCAATGCAATGGTCCAGTAATTTTTTTTTAACCCGCGAACGGAAGCGCGAACAATTTTTCTTCATCAGCTAGCAGCCCGAGGAAATCCTTCTCCGACAATCAATACAAACCTGCATTTTAACCCCCCCCCCCCCCAAAGCCTCTGGAATTGCACGCACAGGCAGTGGCAGATTTGTAGCGCCGCTGATGGTAGGTTTTTTAACAATGCTAGAATGTGGGAGGAAACTGGAGCACCTGGAGAAACCCACGTGGTCACAGAGTGAATGTACAAACTCCGCACAGACAGCACCACAGTCAGGATCAAATCTGGGTCCCTCTCGCTGTGAGGCAGCAGCTCTACAGTTGAACCAATGTGCCACCCTAAAAAAAAACAATGCTTCAGTAATTTGCATGTCATCCTTAGGTAAATGCCATCGTAATCTTCTCTGTATCGTTCCAATTTTAGTATATGTGGCGTTAAAGCAAATGTTGGTAATGTTGTTGGTTTATTATTATCATGTATGCAGTGAAAAACTTTGTGTGATATCCAGTCAAATTATACTATGTATGAGTAGAGTCAAGCCTTACACAAAGACAACAGGTAGCACAAACAAAAAAATACAACAGGACAGAATAATGTATTAGAACATTATTACATTACTGTTACAGAGAATATAAAGATTTTTTTTAATGCAATCGCTGCAATGTGATAGGTAGTGAAATCAGGACCACGCCCTTAAGTTGTGAGAGTACCATTTAGTAGTCCGATAACAGAAGGGAAGAAGCTGTTCCTGAATCTGGTTGCACCTGTACTGTATATGCTCTCAAGCTTTTGTATTTTCAACCTGACAGAGAGGGAAGAAGAGTGAATGATCAGAATGTACATGGCCCTTGATTATGTTGGCTGCTTTCCCAAGGCAGTGTGAAGTATAAATGAAATCAATGGTGGGGAAACTGGGTTGTATGGCGGACTAAGGTACATCCACAACTCTCTGAAATTTCTTGCCATCTTGGGCAGAACTCTTGCAAACCCGAGTTGCGATGAAACCCGATAGGGTGGATTCTACAATGCATCTGTAGTAGTTAGCAAGAGTCATTGGAGGTAAGCCGAGCCACCTGAGTCATTTAGAGAATACAATAAACATCCCAGAAATAGCAGTCAATCAGGAATCCAAGAAGGGTGGGAGAACGTCAGGAAACTGCAATCATCAGGGATCAGATATTTTGATAAGCAAAGGAGTAAAAGATTACCAAGAGTAGGCTTGAATATGAAGTTGGGATTATTGTCAAAGGTGAAATTATAGTGTGTCTGCTCTCAATTTGTTCATTTATGTTCAAAAGGAATGCAAACATGTATGTCATGTATCGTTAGCAGGTTTTTCAGAACATTTTCATTAATAACCGTCTTCAGCAAGGGTCAATATAGTTAACAATATTAATTTGCTGATAGAGAACATAACATCAGACGCCGAGTCTACGCTGATGTACAGAAGGCCACATTGGGAACACTGGATGCAATAGATAAGGTTAGACGAAATGTACATGAACCTCTCTCACCTGGAAGGACAGTCGAGGTCCGTGGATGAAGTCGATGGAGGAGATATAGGGACAGGTGTTACCACATCTGCAGTTGCAGGGGAGTGTACCTGGGGAAGGGGTGGTTTGGGTGAGAAGGGATGATTGTGCTAAGTAGTTGTGGAGGGAAGGGTATCTGCGGAAAGCAGAAAGAGGTGGAGGAGGGAAGATGTGACTGGTGGTGGGATCACGTTGGAGTTGATGGAAATATCAAAAGCTGATGTGTTGGAAGAGGAGGCTGGTTGGGTGAAAGGTGAGGATGAGGGAAACTCTACCTTTATTCCATCTGGGGTGAGAGGAGGGGGAACGAGAGCAGAAGTATGTTTAAACATTTTCCAGCTCTCTGAAATGTGTGCCCTTTTCGGCTGAGTTTCTTTTCTGTAAAATCTATTTTAATTTGGTTTTGTATGTTTTAATTGATACCAGTTTTATTTGTTGAAATGTCTGATGATATTCAAACCCTATCAGCTTGGGAAATTCACCCACCCACCTAAGGTTGTCTGGTGAAATCCCCACTCTTTCCTTCACTGAGTTTTCCATGTGTAGTTTTTGTTGCACCAGTCATGATATCTATTTATTTCTTCATGTAAGAGTTTCTTCTCTCATAATCCTACCTGTTTTTACCTTGTGTTTTCTAGTTTCTCACTTTCTCCATGACAATGAGTGGGCAAGGAATTCTGATTTCACCGCTTTAAGGGTTTTGTCAACTTGTTTGTCTCATGCTGATGGAGAGAAAGATGTGACTGACAGGAAACCAAATGATTAACTAAACTGCTGGGCTTTCCTCTGTCTCCACTTTCTACTTTGATATGATCAGATGTACATGAACTTGATAGAATCCTGAAGTATAGAAACGGACCTTCGGCCTAACTCACTCATGCCGACCAAGATCTGTACGGAGTTTGCACCTTCTTCCTGTGACCGTGTGGGCTTTCTGCGGGATCTTGGGTTTCCTCCCACACTGTGGACAGGGTGAGCTGCTTTAAATACCTGGGAGTCCACATCACAGAGGATCTGACATGGACAACACACGCTGCCGCACTAGTGAGTAAGGCAAGGCTGCGCCTTTACCACCTCGGGCAGCTGAGGAAATTCAGAGTCTCTCTGAGGATCCTTCAGTGCTTCTACTCTGGGGCTGTAGACAGCATCTTGTCCGGCAACATCAAAATCTGGTTTGGGAACAGCTCTGCCCAGGACAGGAAGGCTTTGCAGAAAGTAGTGCGTTCGGCTGAACGCACTATGGGAACTACACCCCCCCCCCTGCAGGACCTATACACCAGGAGGTGCAGATGCAGAGCCAGCAACATTATGGGGGACCCCTACCACCCCAGCAACGGACTGTTCCACCTGCTACGGTCAGGCAAACGCCTCTGATATCATGCTGTGAAAACAGAGAGGATGAGACGGAGTTTCTTCCCACAGGCCATTAGGACTGTAAACTCTTATCTCACCAGGGACTAATTTACTGTTTTAGTTTTCTGATAAACGACTACTGGAGTTTTCAACAGATCTTTAATCAAAAGTTCAAGTTGCAGCATACAGGCTTATCAGACACGTCTGCCCACAACATATTTTCTAACATGTAAATACTGATTCTGTTCTATTCTGTTCTGTAGTGTTTTGCACAATCCGCAGGCATTGCCACTTTCATTTCACTGCACATCTTGTATGTGTATGTGACAAATAAAGTTGACATGACTTGAAACTGCAAAAACGCACAGGTTTGTAGGTTAATTGGCCTTGGTAAAATTGTAAATTGTCCCTTGTGTGTAGGATAGTGCTAATGTGTGGGGTGATCGCTGGTCGGCGCGGACACGGTGGGCCAAGGGCCTGTTTCCGTGCTGTGTCTCTAAACTAAAAATTAACGGGGAGAATGTACAAACTCCATACAGGCAGCACCTGTAGTCTCTGGCGCTGTAAGGCAGCAACTCTACCACTGAGTCACCATGCTGCCCCTGCCATTAAAGGCAGGAACCTGACCTTGTACATAAGCACATCGTGGGAGTCAAAGCCATGGCCTTCGAGGAGGGGATAAAAAAACAATGAATAGATGCTGAATGCTCTAACATTTAGCAATTATGAGCAAATGGAGTGAGGCACAGTTGTGGCTATTGTCCTTGGGCAATGTTGCAACAGTAAATGGCTTCCAGCTTTGATAAAAGGTCTCTGAGTTCACCGCGGCTTAACACCATTTCATCAACCTCTGGTAGTAGTGGTGCTGGGGTAGTTCTTTGTAAGTTAGTTCAAGATGGAAATTACAATTCTGATAGGTTACAAAGACAAGGAATATGGGTTTCCATAAGGTCATGTGATAGGAACAGAATTAGGCCATTCGGCCCATCAGGTCAAAGGTTTCAAAGGGCTTTTCTAGTCACATGTACCAATTAAGGTACAGTGATATGTGAATTACGATCCAGCTATACGAAAAAAAAAAAACAAGACACACACCTACATAAAAGTTACCATAAACATCCACCACAGTGGATTCCCCACATTCCTCACTGTGATGGAAGTCAAAAAAGTTCAATCTTCTTCCTCTTTATTCTCCTGCAATCTATTCCACCATTCAATCATGGTTGATCTATATCTCCCTTTTAACCCCATTCTCCTACCTTCTCCTCATAACCCTTGACACCCATACTATTCAAGAATCCATGTCTTTAAAATATCCATTAACAACTTCCACAGCCTTCTGTGGCAAAAAAATCCACAAATTTACCACTCTCTGACTAAAGAAATTCCTCCTCATCTCCTTCCTAAAGGAGCATCCTTTAATTCTGAGGCTATTACATCTAGTCCTGGACTATCCCACTAGTGGAAACATCCTCTCCACATCAACACTATCCAAGCCTTTTATTGTTCAGTAAGTTTTAATGAGGTCCACCTCATCCTTCTAAACTCCCGCGCGTACAGGCCCAGTGCCGTCATATGTTAACCAATCATTCCTGGGATCATTCTTGTAAGCCTCCTCTGGACCTTCTCCAGAGTCAGCACATCCTTCCTCGGATATGGTGCCCAAAATTGCTCAAAATGCGGCCTGACCAGCGCCTTATAGAGCCTCAGCATTGTTTTTGTATTCTAGTCCTCTTGAAATAAATGCTAGCATTGTGTTTGCCTTCCTGACTACCGATTCAACTTGCAATTTAACTTTTTGGGAATCCTGCACCAGCACTCCCAATTCCGATTTCTGGATTCTCTCCCCATTTAGAAAATAGTCTACACCTTTATTCCTACTAGCAAAATGCATGAGTCCGAACTTTGCTACAATACATTCCATCTGCCACTTCTCTGACCATTCTCCCAACCTGTCCAAGTCCTTCTGCTGAGTCCATGTTTTCTCTACACTACCTGCGCCTCCACCTATTTTCATATCATCTGCAAACTTGCCATCAATCGCCTCAACCAAATCATTATTATACAACGTGAAGTGTAGTGACCCAGCACCGACCCCTGTGGAAATCTGCTAGTCACTGGCAACCAACCAGAAAATGTCAGTCGACAGAACTATGTCTCGGACATGGTAGTGAGCAACACAGGGGCCCCACAGGGGAAGGTCCTCTCTCCCTTCCTGTTCACCATCTCGGACTTCAGATATAACTCCAGCCACCTGCAGAAGTTCTTGGTTGACTCAGCAATTGTGGGCTACATCAGTGAAGCTAATTACAGAGATGTAGTCAATTACTTTGTTGAATGGCGTAGGCTGAATCACCTGCAGCTCAACACCGACTAGACTAATGAGTTAATGATGGACTATAGGAGGGGAGGAACACCCCTGTCCCCTGTCTCCATCAATGGTGTGGATGTGCAGTTTACCAGGGAGTGCAAATACCCTGGAGTGTACGTGGACAGTAAACTGGACTGGTCCAGGAGCTGATTCCCTGTACAAGAAGGGACAGAGCCGGCTGTACTTTTTGAGAAGGCTCCGCTCCTTCAACATCTTCAATGAGATGCTGCAGATGTTCTACCAATCGGTGGCAGTCAGTGCCATCTTCTTCGCTGCCGTGTGCTGGGGCAGCAGGGCGAAGGCTGCGGACGCCAATAGGATTAACAAACTCATCAGGAAGGCTGGCTCCATCCATGGGACGGAGTTGGATTCATGGTAGGTGGAGGGGGGGGGGATGCTCCTCAAACTGTGGAGCATCCTGCGCACCCTCTCCATGACACACTGGTCAACCTGAGGAGCACCTTAGATTGGTTCCACCAAAATGCCACACAGAACGCCACAGAAGATTATTTTTCCCTGTGCCTATCAAACTGTATAATCCACCCCTTCTGTCGTGGGGTAGACTGACTGACTCTCCCCCGCCAATCTTTGCGCATCCCCAATCCGTTCCACTCGTCACTTTAATTTCATGTTTCATGTCTCTTGTGTTTTATGGCTGTCGGCAGATCAATTTCCCTCCTGGGATAAATAAAGTTCTATCGTCTACCATGAGCTCTAAGCTTCCTTAGCAACCTCAAGTGTAGCAGCTTATCAAAAGCTTTCTGAAAATCTAGGTAAAGAACGTCCACTGACCCTCGGTCTGGACTGCTATTTACCTCTTCAAAGAATTCCAGCAGATTCGTCAGGCAAGATCTCCCCTTCACAAAACCATGCTGACTTTGGCCTGTTTTATCATGAACTTCTAAGTACTCCGTAATCTCGTCCTTTATAACCACTGAAGTCAGACTAACCAGCCTATAGTTTCCACTATTCTGCTTTGCTCCCTTCTTGTTCTGCGAGGCAATATTTGCAATTTTCCTATTGTCTGGAACTACACAGCGATTCTTAAAATATCAAATTAATGTCTCTACAATCTCTCAAGCCACCTGTTTCACAATCACAGGGTGCAGTCCATCCGGTCCGGTAAAGGAACTAAAAATGAAACAAGTAGTTTTATAAAAGAACTGAGAATAACTATTACATAAATAAGCGACCATAACCTTTAATATTTTACTATGTAACATCTAAGGTATGGTAAAAACAGGATGGGGGGATTTCATTGGAATATTATGGGTGAGCAACGGATCCATTCAAGCAGGTATTGCTTAAATATTGTGGTCACTGAACAAAAGCAATTCTAATGTCATGCTTCCTGTGAGAAGCAAGTTCACAGCTAACGTTGATGGCATGTGTAAACTAAATTGCTGTTAAAATTAAAATGCCTTGGAGTAGCTCAATAAAGTTTAGTTTAGTTTAGTTTAGAGGTGCAGCATGGGAACAGGACCCTCGGCCCACCGAGACCGCACTGACCAGTGATCACCCGTACACTAGTTTTATCCTGCACAAAAAGGACAATTTACAGAAGCCAATTAACCCACAGACTTACACATCTTTGGAATGTGGGAGCACCCGGAGGAAACTAACGTGATCACAGTGAGAACATGCAAACTCTGTACGGACAGCACGCATAGTCAGGATCGAACCTGGGTCTCTGGCACTGTGAGGCAGCAACTCTACCGCTGCTCCACCGTGCCACAGTTCTTTTTAATGAAATTCAATAGCACCAAACGTTGAAGTGTGGAACCTTCCTCATGTTTTATGAGGATATTGTACACTTCACAACTGATCTCAACCAAAAATGTCATGGCTTTTAGCAATCGATTACTTACTTCTGGAATTTTGTCTGAGTGACACATGACACACACTGAAGTGCTGAGCATGTGATAAGATGCTGGCATTGAAGAGGCTTTTGGATAGACGCATGGATATGCAGGGAATGGAGGGATATGGATCGTTTGCAGGGAGAGGAGATTAAGTATCAGGTTGGTATCATGTTTCGCACAGACAATGTGGACCGAAGGGTCTGTTCCTGTGCTGCACTGTTCTATGTTTTCTATGTGCAGCAATATCAGAAGGCATACATTACACAAATGTTTTCTAATGAAAAAGAAATGCAGTTGCTAGTTTATACCAAAGATAGGCACAATGTTCTGGTGTAACTCAGCTAGTCAGTCAGCATCTCTGGAGAAAATGGACAGGGACGTTTCCAGTTGGGATTCTTCTTTCTCCTTCTCCAGGCTTAAATATCTGGGCTTTAAAACACATTGTGCTGACAATACTCAGCAGACGGAGTGCCATTTGTGAAGGGAGAAACTAGTTAACGTTTCACGTCAATGAACTTTCATCAGGAGAAGGAAAAGTTAGAAATGATACCTGCTTTAAATTGCAGAAGTTTGGGGAATTGGGGAATGTTAAAGGTTTGGGTGAAGACCGAGAGAGTCTGAGTAGTGGTGGCATCATTTATTCCTCTTCTCTAATTGCCCTTGGTAAGGTAGTGGTGCGACCTTTGTGAACTGCAATTACAGAACACCAACGATACAATTGAAAAGCTTCCGAGAACATTTCAGGACCAGATGGATAAGGTTGGCAGATATCCTCTCTGAAATAGATTAGTGAACCAAATCAGAATGTATTAGAATAATGGCAGCATAGAGTCACAGTGATAGAGTCATACAGCATGGAAACAGGCACTTTTGCCCAACTTGCCCATGCCAATGAAGATGCCCCATCTACACTAGTCCCACATGCCCGCGTTTGGCCCATTTGCCTCTAAACCTTTCCTATGTACCTGTCCAAATTACTTTTAAATGCTGTTTTAGTACTTGCCTCAATACCTCTCCTGGCAACTCATATACCCACCACCCTTGGTGTCAAAATGTTGCCTCTCAGGTTCCTATTAAATCTTACCCCTCTCACTTTAAATCTTCTTCTGGTTCTCGATTCCCCTGCTCTGGGTAAAATACTTTGTGCATCTACCCTATATATTCTCTTCATGATCTTATACACCTCTGTAAGATCAAGCATGTGAGGATGGGAAAGCACATCTTGGATCCGCAGACCCTCAGGATAGGAGCACTGCAAAGCTGCGTACTCTCTCCTCCCCACTACTCTCTCTACACCAATGATTGCACCTCCACTGACTCCTCTGTCAAGTTTCTCAAGTTTGCGGACAACACAACCTTGATTTGACTGATCCAGGGTGGGGGGGAATCTGCCTACAGACAGGAAGTGATACAGCTGGCGTCCTGGTGCCATCACAACAACCTGGAGCTCAATGCTCTTGAATTGATTGTAGACTTTAGAGTGGAATTGATTGTAGACTTTAGGAGAGCTTCCTCTCCCCTCACCCCACTCACCATCAACAACGCCACAGTCACATCTATGGAGTCTTTTAAGTTCCTGGGAACCATCATCTTCAAGGATCTTAAGTGGGGGGCTACCATCGACTCCACTGTCAAAAAGGCACAATGGAGGATGTACTTCCTGAGGAAGCACAATCTGCCACAGGCAATGATGGTCCAATTCTATACTGCTATCGTAGAGTCTGTCCTCACCTTCTTCATCATGGTCTGGTTTGGCTCAGTCACCAAGCACGACATCTGGAGGCTGCAACGAATCATCCGATCAGCTGAAAAGATTATTGGCTGCAACCTTTCCCCCATTGATGAACTGTACACAGCAAGAGCCAGGAAGCAAATGGGTAAGGTCATCTCTGACCCCTCTCACACTGACCACAAATTCTTTGAATCACTTCCCTCTGGCATTTAAGAGGCTTTTGGATAGGCGCATGGATATTCACAGCCAGACATAAAAACAACTTTTTTCCCACGAGTAGTAGCTGTACTCAATAACCAAATATTTGTAGCCTCCTTTTGCTCTGGTATTTTATTTAATTCACATGTTTAATCGATAATGTTTTATTATTAATGTCTAATGTTTTATGTGTCATTCCTAACTGTCACTGTATATCATGTGGTAGACAAAAATGCTGGAGATACTCAGCTGATGAGGCAGCATCTATGGAGCGAAGGAAATAGGCAACTTTTTGGGTCGAGACCCTTCTTCAGACATGTATGTCATGTTGTCACTTATGGGCGGAGAATCATGGCAAATTCCTTGTATGTGAATATACTTGGCCAATAAATTTATTCATTCATTCAGCCTCCTACGCTCCAAGGAATAAAGTCCTAGCCAGCTCAACCTCTCCCTAGAGTGCAGGCCCTCAACTCCTGGCAACATCTTCATAAATCTTCTCTTCACTCTTTCCAGCTTAACAACATCTTTCCTATAGCAGGTTGACCAAAACAACAGCATATTTGAAACCAGTTGAATATTAGTTTGCAACATTACCAACATTTTACATTTTTTTAAATCCTTAGCATCCTCTTAATTTTGCACGTCAGCTTTCTCACTCGAACACCCCAAGATGAATAAAAAGTAATATAACTAATTGTTGAAGATACTTGAGACCAGGTATTCCAAATTCTTCTCAAAAGATTACCAGGAATTTAAATTCTTCTAAAAACTTTTTATCACAATAATGATTCTGAGAAGGTTAATTAAAGTATTTCTTATCATTCCGTTAATTTAGTGAATCCTAAATAATAAAGAATTGGGGGGTTTTCAGAATGTACACCACAAGAAACCATAAATGTAAGATACAAATTGTTATCTTTTTTTCTACCTGAGCACATTTGCTTAAAAATATTCGAATCTATTCATATTTTTGGCTTCTTTATCAGCATTTTTTATTCTAAAAAAGCATGAGAAGTTGTACGTGAAATAATTTATGTGTACAATTAGCAACAGAATTAGAAAGAAAAGTATAATCGTACATGGTAAACCACAACATTTTCGTCTGTTTCCCTTTTGAAGCCTGCAGTCGTGTTATTTGCATGAAATGACGTTCTCAGCGGCAAGTCTGCAGAGGTATGGGTTGATTCACAAAGCTGGCTGCATTGAAGTGCAATGCTGGAGAAATGCGACAGGCTAAAAATGTGGGCACGAGTGATGGTATAGATAAGTGTAGACTTATAGGAACAAGAATTGTGCGAATATATCAAACTGTCAGTGACTCAGTTGGAAAACAAATGGAAAGAGTAAATATTTTCGTGATCATTTTAACGTGCTTGCAATCCGTATATAACAGCTTTATTTTGCATCATAGAAAACAGGTAATCAACCTCATATTCAAAATTCATGGACTACAGTGATCGTTTATTCAAAATGTGTAGTTGTCAGTTGTATCAATTTATTGTATCAAATTGAAGTAATAAATATGTCATTCAATATTTTCTGTTCATTTAATTATTTACTTGGTTGTTATATCTATTTTAATATAAGTAGCACTTCGGTAAAATTATATTACAGTTTCCATTGTTATTCTGAAGTAAAATTAACTGATAAATCTATTTTTCTTTTTCATATCTATTGAAAATTACTTATATTGAAACTATGATGAGAAATGATAAATAATGTGGACTCTTTCATTTGTCCAAAAAGTTTATTAATTTTCTTTTAAAATCATGATATAAATATGCCTTTAACTTATTTTGCCATAAAGCTAACAATATAGCAGTGGCCCTAGCAATGTTGCAGCCACATCAAACAGCGCACTAGTTTGCAGTACCGGCATTATTTTACCAAAGGTAAAACAAAAATAAAATGTTGGCAGCACAGCAAATCAAGCAGCATCCAAGGGGATGAGAAACTGAGTAGCAAAAGTAATGAGATATGAAGAAACATAGAAATAAAGAACTATAAACAATATGCTGGTCAATACTCAAAAAGACGCAAAGTGCTGAAGTACTCAACATGTCAGACAGCATCTTTGGAGAACATGTTTCGGTTCAAGACCCTTCTTCAGATATGAGCAGGTTTCAAGAATTTGGACCAATGATGGAGGAAGGACACTCAGACAATATAAAATTATTAGAAACAAACATGTATTAAAAGAATAGTAAAACTACAATAAAACTACAACTAACCAGCAGCAAAGCAGCAAATAAACTCTGAGTCTCAAATGTCCTTCAATTGCAAAAGTGTGTCGCAGAAGCTTGCTGTGAACTCCTTACGACAGCTGTATCGTAATGTCTGGGGATTCTGGCACCGTTCTGGATCATGTGCTGAGATGAAGTCCAAAGAGATTGCTCCCAGCATGTACTTATATAATCAAGCCTAGGGCTCTTCCATAATCTATAAACAGTCAACTATGTTTTGTTTTTTGAAAGACTAGGTATGCTCCTTAATGATGGAAACCTTTAATGATACAACAGGGGTTGTTGAGGCACTAAGCTAGTCTCGGATGTCTCAGGGAAGAAAAGTTTGTCTTAACTTACTACTATATGTCCTTCCAATTGCATAATCTGAGACCTCATTATTTACTGGTTCTTCCAAGTGAGCCCAATTATTTTCCTAAGCATCTAATTGTTTTACTAAATGAGCCTGCTTCCTCGACCTAAGAACTGTTAACAGGCAACTCCATTTTAGTTGAAAAGCCAGTTTTAACCCTTATTTTACACCTGGGAAATGAAATGTTCATATTCTGTAATCATGCAGGAGGCAGCACTAATACAGCTACTAATGTAATGGAAGAAGCCTTTTTCCATTACATTGACAACTGTCGACATTGCAGCTACTTCCTATACTCATAGAGACTTTAGTTTTAGTTTTCTAGTTTTTAGATTTAGAGTTTGGAGTTTTAGAGATACAGTTTGGAAACAGGCCCTTCAACCTACCAGCACTGAGCAGCAATCACCCGTTCACTAGGTCTATCATACACACTAGAGACAATTTGCAGAAGCCAATTAACCTACAAAACTGCATGTCTTTGCAATGTGGGTGGAAACCGTACATCGGGAGAAAAACCCATGCGTTCACAGAGAGAATGTACAAACTCTGCACAGACAGCAACTCCACTGCTGTGCAACTTTGCTGTCCAAAGGTTTTTAATGGGCCTGTCTCACTTAGGTGATTTTTTCGGTGACTGCCGGCGACAGTCACTGTCGTAGCAGGTCGCCGAAAAAACGGTGACTGGATCCCTTCTATGACAGTGTCTACGACAGTCTAACACGTGGTCGACTTCAAGCTAGGACAACCGGCGACCCAATTCTTCACGACTTAGGACGTCCACCTACGACCACACCTATGACAACCTATGACCACACCTATGACAACCTATGACCACACCTATGACAACCTACGACGACACATACGACAACCTACAACAACCGATCAACCAACGTCCACCCGCGACAAGCTACGACTCTGTCGGTGACAACTGAAGACAATTCAGTCGCCGGTACCTGTCGCCGATTGAAGCAGGTTGACGTAGGTAGTCGCCAATGGAATTCACCAATGTCATCACAGGGACAGGCCCTTAAGGTTTCATTACCATTGCTGCCAATTTCATCTGGTCCATGCCTACCACTTGTTGTCCGTTTTGTAAAATATCTATCTCTGTCCCAGAAAGAGAATTATAACCGACACCCATTATAAATCCACCAGCTCTCACAGCTGTATTGACTGCACCTCTTAAGCTGCTTTCAGAAGGACATTTCCTTTGCCTAAATTCCCTGCCTGCCTATTTTTGTGCAGTGTGTTAAGTGCAGAAACCATATTGGCTGGTTGGCATGACTGGGGCCTGCAAGTGATGTGGGAATGGCAGTGGTAGAGATGGGAAAGGGAGGTGGGGAGGAGGCAGAGGAATACATTAAATATAGAAGACCAAGAAAAATGTTGGTGTGATTTTTCTTCTCAGTATCTTGGTTTGAAAATTCTTAAAAGTGATCAGAGGTTTATTTGTGGTCAGCAGGGCAAGTGGCCAAAACAAAAAAACTAATATTAACAATGAGTAATAGTTCGGTGGAAAAAAAAGTTAATTTGGTTTAGGTTTAGGTTTATCATTGTCACGCTGAAAAGCTTTATTTTGCATATGCTATTCAAACAGATCATATACCATACATAGATACAATCGGTAGGCACTAAAGGACCATAGAGAGTGTAAAAGGGAAGAGACTTTGTAGCGCATTGTAATGCATCAGTTTAGTTTAGTTTACAGATACAGCGTGGCAACAGGCCCTTCAGCCCACCGAGTTCACGCTGACCAGCGATTCCTGCACACTACCAGTATCCTATATTTTTACCGAAGCCAACTAACCTACTAACGTGTAAGTCTTTGGTGTGTGGGAGGAAACTCAGAGAAAACCCACGTGGTCACGGGGAGAACGTACAAACTCCGTACAGACAGCACTCGTAGTCAGAATCAAACATGGGTCTCTGGCGCTGTAAGGAAGCAACTCTACCACTGCGCCACCATGCAGTCTAATTTCCGCAATGGGGGAGAGGTGAATCGAACAGTACCCTGGTTTATGGAAGGACCATTCAGAATTAATATTTTATTATCAATGAGATAAGGTAATCTGTATAGAATGTATTAATCCTATATTTTCCTCTGTGGTCTGTTTTTATTTGAAACAGGATGATAATCAACTTTTGGATAATATACTTTACATTTACAACGTCACGATCAGGAGAAGGAACAATTCTACAATCTCTGGATGCCTCAGGTTAGATAATGTCACTATTTTTCATTACTCAAACACTTTTAAATTGCACAATAATAATTACAGCAGTGGAATTATGTCCATCAGAAGTACATAATGGCAATTCCAGCCTGAAGGTCACAATCTTTGGGGTCTATTTCCCATCTCATCTGAAGCGATATCACCTCATATTCTGCCAGGGTAGACTTCACTAAATAGTATGAACATTAAGTTCTCTACTTTCAGGTAACTCACTCCTCCTCTATCCCTTTCTCTCTCCTCTGATCGACTCAGGGTCCCCTCAAACACCCCTTCTTTCCTCTCCCCCACCTGGTTTAATTTGCCCATCACCAACTCACTCAAACCACTGGGTCCCCTATTCCCTCTCCCTGGTATTCTCAGCAGTCTGCAGTCCCTCCCTCACCGAGTTGCATTCATCTCTTTTTAAACTTGGATTCCACAATGTGCAGTCCTTTTCCTACAGTCACTTGTCACCTCCCAGCACCTGTTGCTACCTCAGCCGGATCCACCTATCACTTGCCAGCTTCTGTTTCACACTTCCCGACAGATGCTGGTTTAATACCGAAGATAGATACAAAATGCTGGAGTAACTGAGCGGGACAGGCAGCATCTCTGGAGAGAAGGAATGGGTGATGTTTCGGGTCAAGACCCTTCTTCAGACTGGCCTCCCTGTGGCGGCAGATTTTCATATCTTTCGGGAAACTAACTCCCTCGCCGCTAAATGGATGAGCAGGGATAAGGGGAATATCTTTGATACGCATGCGATCTGGCTCACAGAGACCTTCAGAGCTTTGTCACAGATAAGTCTTCAAAAACACAGTCCATGGATTAATAAATGCTTTATTGTTGATAGAAAACAGTAAAATACATCCAAACTTCTTCCGACGTTACTGCAAACTTCATCGAACTCCAGCTTATTACTTTAAACATTAGAAAACTCCTCGTGTCTCCGTAACACTGGTATGATCTCCTTTAAAACTCGCATGATCTCGCATGGCTTGCATGTGGCCCGCATGGTCGAAGGGTTAACATTCTTCCTGCGCTCTCCAAACTACACTAAAAACTAAACCTCTGCGTAAGCATCTTAGCTCCAAACAAGCCCAAAAACACATCATAAATCCCACCCACAATATAATGGACAGTCTAAAATTTAAAGGCACATGCCATCCTCAATGACATGCAAAACGGGCCAAATGGCCACTACATACCGGCCCCTAATTGTTCCGAGTATATTACAAGGCAATTACTAATAAACATTAAAAAAGTGGCCATAAAGGCTTAACATATATAAAAAAACAAGAGGTCAGGGAATTAAACCCCGGTGGCTCCTCGTCGGGAAATTGAACCCCGGTCTACCTCGTGACAGGCGGGGATACTAATCACTATACTAACGGGGAGAAAATAGCATGCACTATATATCCGCAATCAGAATTCATCATTGACTCTTCCATCTTCACTTTCGCCTTCTAGAAGCAAGCATAACTTGGTTATTAGATATAGATATAATTTAACTGCCACACAACCAAGGTCGGTGGTATTTGGGTTGCCAGCAGCGGTACAGTAATAAAGAACACAACCACAATAAAAATTTTACACAAACATCCACCACAGCATTCATCACTGTGGTGGAAGGCACAGAGCTTGGCCAGTCCTCCTCCATTTCCCCCCGTGGTCGGGATTAATCTTATTAAAACAGTAGTTTCAGTTCAAAGTCGTAACATGCATACCAAACCCTTAAAATCGGGCATGATACCCAGTATATAGTCCAAAACATAATATTGTTTAATGCTTTTAGCGCAAATTTAATTTAAACTAAACCAAGAATTTATAATCTAATTTACAAAAATTGAAATTTTACATTTTCACTTCTTCAGACGTGAACCTTAGTTTATAACCTTGGGCTTTGTGACCTCTTGTAGAGGGTCATACAGCACAGAAACGGGCCCTCCTCCCAACTTGCCCATGCTGACCAAGATGCTCCAACTATACAAGTCTCGCCCATATCCCTCCTTTCCATGTACCTGTTACCTCGACACCATTTATAATATAATAAAAAGGAACTGCAGGTGCTGATTTATACCCAATATAAACACTGCTGGAGTAACTCAGTGAGTCTCTGGAGAAAATTGGTACGTGATGTTTCAGGTCGGGAAGTATCCTGATCAAAAGCATCAACTATCCATTTTCTCCAGAGGTGCTGCCTGATAAGAAAATAGACAATAGGTGCAGGAGTAGGCCATTCAGCCATTCGAGCCAGCCATTTAATGTGATCATGGCTGATCATCCCCAATCAGTGCCCCGTTCCTGCCTTCTCCCCATATCCCCTGACTGCTATTTTTAAGAGCCCTATCTAGCTCTCTCTTGAAAGCATCCGGAGAACCTGCCTCCACTAAGGCAGAGAATTCCACAGACTCACCACTCTCTGTGAAAAAAGGTGTTCCTCGTCTCCGTTCTAAATGGCTTACTCCTTATTCTTAAACTGTGACCCCTGGTTCTGGACAACCCCAACATCGGGAGCATGTTTCCTGCCTCGAACGTGTCCAAGCCCTTAACAGTCTTATATGTTTCAATGAGATATCCTCTCATCCTTCTAAACTTCAGTGTGTACAAGCCCAGCTGCTCCATTGTCTCAGCATATGACAGTCCCGCCATCCCGGGAATTAACCTTGTAAACCTATGCTGCACTCCCTCAATAGCAAGAATGTCCTTCCTCAAATTAGGAATTTGCCTGTTTCGTCTCTCCACTTTTCTCTCAGTCTTCTGGGCAGTTTGTTAAAGATGATTCTAGTATTACTTGGAAGATTTATTGCTTCCATGTGGCCGAGATTTCTCAGCGAGCTGCAACAATTTCTCAGAAATATTGCATAATCACTCAATGCCACCCCATCTTCCGGTTCGATTCCTTTCCAAGCATGAGCCTTTTCCATGTAAGTGTTAGCAATTCGCTGTTCATCACCAAAACGTTGTTGACGTAATCTTCTCACCCCCTCCATCAACTCCTTTAAGTCTAGACTAAAAACCTATCTGTTCTCCCAAGCCTTTCCTGACGTCCTCTGAGCGAGGGCTATTTGTATATATGTATGTAGCTTGCTTGTGTATACTATTCTTATA
This sequence comes from Amblyraja radiata, assembly GCF_010909765.2. Lineage (NCBI taxonomy): Eukaryota > Metazoa > Chordata > Chondrichthyes > Rajiformes > Rajidae > Amblyraja > Amblyraja radiata. Next base: position 40,371,781 of record NC_045961.1, read on the forward strand.
ACAAATTGTAAAGCACTTTGGTCAACGAGAGTTGTTTTTTAAATGTGCTATATAAATAAATGTGACATGACTTGACTTTTTATAGCCTTGGTTGTCTTGCTCTTTCTGACAACTTTCCACATGCTCTTTCACACTTCCACGTATATTTCACCAGAAATCGCAAGCGCTCTTTTTCATCCATAACTTTCATTTCTAATATTTCTTTTAATGCCTTTACGAAAGCTTAATACTGCAAAGGATCTCCACCATATGTAGGAATTTCTGCCGGTGGCAGAATGAGAGAGGTATTTTGTCGAGGTATAAATTCAGTTTGATTTTTCACCAATGCCAATAACCCATCCTGATATCCTTGGCTTGGATCTACTGGTTGATAAACAGGCCTTTGTGATTCAGTGGTTGCTCGAGCCCGTATACCAGGCCTCGGAAAAGTGTGGTCCACTATCGGTCTGTCTCGAGCATCCACAGACACTCCAATGGTAGTTGGTTTCGATCTAGCACTCATTTGCTGAGATGATCTTTTACCCATCTTACTCTGTTCCAATAGGTTTTCCAAGCCAAGGTATCTGGTGGACCTTGACTGTGGAATCGATTCAACTGCCAATTCACTCTGAGCAGTTTTTCCTCTTGGTCTAGAGTTCATCGTCTTCGACGATCTTGAGCTGCATCTAGACACCTCACTTTCCAGTATGTCCTTCTTTGCTTTGGCCACCGCCATCTTTATATCTAATTCCAGTTTTTCCTTACGTCCCCTCATCTCATCTTGTTGTCGCCTCAACTCATCTTGTTGTCGCCTCATCTCATCTTGTTGTCGCCTCATCTCATAGAAACATAGAAACATAGAAATTAGGTGCAGGAGTAGGCCATTCGGCCCTTCGAGCCTGCACCGCCATTCAATATGATCATGGCTGATCATCCAACTCAGTATCCCGTACCTGCCTTCTCTCCATACCCTCTGATCCCCTTAGCCACAAGGGCCACATCTAACTCCCTCTTAAATATAGCCAATGAACTGGCCTCGACTACCCTCTGTGGCAGGGAGTTCCAGAGATTCACCACTCTCTGTGTGAAAAAAGTTCTTCTCATCTCGGTTTTAAAGGATTTCCCCCTTATCCTTAAGCTGTGACCCCTTGTCCTGGACTTCCCCAACATCGGGAGCAATCTTCCTGCATCTAGCCTGTCCAACCCCTTAAGAATTTTGTAAGTTTCTATAAGATCCCCTCTCAATCTCCTAAATTCTAGAGAGTATAAACCAAGGCTATCCAGTCTTTCTTCATAAGACAGTCCTGACATCCCAGGAATCAGTCTGGTGAACCTTCTCTGCACTCCCTCTATGGCAATAATGTCCTTCCTCAGATTTGGAGACCAAAACTGTACGCAATACTCCAGGTGTGGTCTCACCAAGACCCTGTACAACTGCAGTAGAACCTCCCTGCTCATATACTCAAATCCTTTTGCTATGAAAGCTAACATACCATTCGCTTTCTTCACTGCCTGCTGCACCTGCATGCCCACTTTCAATGACTGGTGTACCATGACACCCAGGTCTCGCTGCATCTCCCCTTTTCCTAGTCGGCCACCATTTAGATAATAGTCTGCTTTCCTGTTTTTGCCACCAAAATGGATAACCTCACATTTATCCACATTATACTGCATCTGCCAAACATTTGCCCACTCACCCAGCCTATCCAAGTCACCTTGCAGTCTCCTAGCATCCTCCTCACAGCTAACACTGCCCCTCAGCTTAGTGTCATCCGCAAACTTGGAGATATTGCCTTCAATTCCCTCATCCAGATCATTAATATATATTGTAAATAGCTGGGGTCCCAGCACTGAGCCTTGCGGTACCCCACTAGTCACTGCCTGCCATTGTGAAAAGGACCCGTTTACTCCTACTCTTTGCTTCCTGTTTGCCAGCCAGTTCTCTATCCACATCAATACTGAACCCCCAATGCCATGTGCTTTAAGTTTGTAAACTAATCTCTTATGTGGGACCTCGTCGAAAGCCTTCTGGAAGTCCAGATACACCACATCCACTGGTTCTCCCCTATCCACGCTACTAGTTACATCCTCGAAAAATTCTATAAGATTCGTCAGACATGATTTACCTTTTGTAAATCCATGCTGACTTTGTCCAATGATTTCACCACTTTCCAAATGTGCTGCTATCCCATCTTTAATAACTGACTCTAGCAGTTTCCCCACTACCGATGTTAGACTAACTGGTCTGTAATTCCCCGTTTTCTCTCTCCCTCCCTTCTTAAAAAGTGGGGTTACGTTTGCTACCCGCCAATCCTCATCTTGTATTCGCATCATCTCATCTTGTTGTTGCCTCATCTCATCTTGTTGTTGCGTCATCTCTTCTTTTCTATGTCATCTCATGACTTCTTGATCCCGCTCTATCTCATGTTTTTTCTTCATGGCATCCGCTTCTATTGAAAGTGCAGCTAACTCAGCTTTAACTCCCAATTGAGCAGAAACCCTCGAAACCGAACTGGCTGAAGAACCAGATTTATGTCTTGATGCTCGTGAAGATATATTGGACATATTATCTTGTGTAATTTAATCTTCCATTCTGGCACTTTGTTGCATCGCACTTCTAGCTACTAAGCTCGTAAGTTGTGACATAATTTCAGATAACCACTTCTCTGCCTTTTTCATGAAACTATTGAATATCTTCTTCTTGTCTTCATCCCACTGAATATGTCTTCTGCGTTCTTCGCAAAACAGCTGTGAACACAGCAGTATGGCTTGTTTCTTGCCAACCTCCTGGTATAGGTTCCATAGTTGGCTCATATTAGGTTTCACCTTGATCACGTTCTGTTCTGATTCCAATAGTTTCTTCTGTTTCTCAATTAATCTGTTAACCTGGTTCCATTATTCATTTTTCTCCTCCTCGGTTTCTCTCAAGCAGGCAGTTAGTGTATTATCTGTTTCTTCTCGATACACAAGTTCTCTGTAGTTATCAATGGATTTGTTAACTTGTTCCCATATTGAGTTTTCCTTTTTTTGAGTTTCTTTAAGTTGTCTGACTGATCTTTCAACACCACCTCGTGGTCCCTCAGGTGTGGCACTTTCTTCCTCTTCTGGATCCATGATTTTAAAGAGGTCTTGGCAGATTGCCAAGTCTTTAAATTAATCGAACCAAAGTCTCTGCGAGTAGCTCCGGCTTTGTTTTGTCAACATTTCAGAACCATAACATACTGCCAATGTAGAGAACATCTCACATCCCAGGTGCATAAAGATGATGCTAATTCAATTGGAATGCGCTTATCAAACAATTCAAAACAATCCAAGGTCGTTCTGGCTAGGATCTCCAGACAAATTGAAAAAAACACTTTCTGAATCTCTGTTACATTTGCCATTTAAAATTAAAGCTTGCTGCTACAAATACAAAGAAATACAATCGATTTGTACTCACAAATCCTGTGATACGTCTTCAGATAAGTCTCGATGCTGTAGATAGACTTCAAGGACTCTTCTGGCCGAGATCTATTTTCTTCAGTTCCTCCTGGAACCACTTTCTACTGGCCAAAACCTCTCTGAGAACAAAGGATTACGTGGATCTTTCCTAATCCTGAGTGGCCTCAAAAATTTGTCAATGTCCTTCTTCTTTTTCATGTTTGATTGTTTCAAACGGTGATCGTCAGTAAAATGTATCCACCACAGGCCCAGCACGGTGGCGCAGCGGTAGAGATGCTGCCTTACAGCGTTGCAGCGCCAGAGACTACGGGTGCTGTTTGTGTGGAGTTTGTATGTTTTCCCCGTGACCATGTGGGTTTTCTCCAAGATATTCAGTTTCCTCCCATACATCAAAGACGTACAGGTTTGTAGGTTAATTGGCTTGGTATAACTGTAACTTGCCCCGAGTGTGTGTAGGATAGTGTTAATATGCTGGAATCGCTTGGCTGTGCGGGCACGGTGGGCCGAAGGGCCTGCTTCCATGCTGTATCTCTAAACTAAACTAAACTAATCCAAGGGAAAAATTAGACTTTGCTTCGAAGAGGAAATTTCTTCTCCATCTGTCCTGGGTGACTTCATGGAACAGTTGGCTTCCTGGGACTAGATTAGATCATTGGAAATTTTAAGAAATAATTTAGAAATCTCAGTTTCTCTGGGATCAGATAAAAAGGTGTTTCTACTTAAGCAGAGAATATGAGTAATGACATCTGAATATAATTTAAAAAATGGCATCTTCTTGTGTGGAAAGGAAACAATGTTGACAGTTCAAATCATCATTGCATTTTCTTCATGTGGTGGGTAACTAACTTCAGTGAAGTAACTTTGGTTGAGTACACAAGAGATAATTAGAGTGACTTTCCCTAAAATGTTGTGCATCTTACACATATTACTGAATAAACTGGTTGGAATGCTTGCTTCAAGTAATACTGTATATAAAAGTCATCAGAGATACAATGAACTGTGGATGCTGGAATATTTCGCAAAAATATTCTGTAAGGTATGTCCTCAAATTTAAATTATTGCCTTCAAGTGATAGTATTTCAAATATTTTTTGTAAACATTGGAAGTATAATGGATTCTGCTTTCTGCTGTTTTTAAAAAGGCGTTCAATATTCTGAAGACGTAAAAATGCAAATGCTGAAATCATTAGCAAAATACTAACTACCAGAGGAACTCAACAGGTCAGGCAGCATCTGTGGAGGGAATAGACAGACGACAATAGATAGGCAGATCAGGACCTATCTTCAGACACAAGAGGTCTGAAGAAGGGTTGTTCCAACCTTAAATGTTAACTGACCATTCCCTCTTCAGCTGCTGCCTGACCTGCTGAGTTCCCCCAGTACTTTGTTTTTTGTTAAATGGAAGTCATAGGGCTGACTGTCTTGTACAGCAAGTAGGAATTAATCTAATATGTCTAAAATACGTCATTGAGAGCTTTTTATTAATCCTTCATCATTGTACATAATCATACCGAATGGCGACACTATTATCATTTGTTTTCAATTCTTTATTTCTCTCTAGATTGTTTCAATGGTGCACCACGGGAGTATTACTATGCATTTGCTGGAGATCCGTTTGAAATGACGTGTGAGCTAAATAATCTCACTGATAACAATTCCATAAACTATTCAAATGATCTATTGTTATGGTACAGACAAGGCAATGAAAGTTGTGCTCAACAAATTAAGGGCTGGAATGAAGTTGTTAGTCCGAGAGGAAAAAGTTTTTCATCTTCATCAATCCGCACATCTGATTCTGGCACTTACCTCTGTTTCCTCAGGTAGATGAACAAATTTGAATACTACACTGTCTAACGCTCAACCATTCACTTATTGTTTGTTTATCTATTACTTCGATTTTCTGAGCATGAGGTACGATTATATACTGCGGGAGATAAATACTAAGTTTAATTTAGTATTAAAGAAATTTGGATAGGCACAGGAATAGAAAAAGTTTAGTGGGATATGGGCCAAAAGCAGGCTGGTGGGACTAGTGTAGATGGGGCATGTTGGTTGGCGTGGGCAAGTTGGGCCGAAGGGCCTGATTCCACACTGTATGACTCTGACCCTATGACTTTAAATGTTTGGAGTAGCAATGCAGGAGAAAGAATTTTGCGACCTGTTTTTTTCATGTGAAGGTAGAGGTACAATTGTGTTTTCCAATATTAATAAACCCTATAAACATGAAATCAGTGTTTTATGGGGGGAAATCCTTTATCGAGTTATGTTCTCTGAAAATGCAGATTTCCACAAACACTCAAGTAAAAAATAAGACCAGAAGATGCTGGAAATACTGGAGACAGTAGCTGAGGGAAACAGATTTAATATTTATGAACAGTGCACCTCTCCAGGCACTGAAGAATCTTTAAGGTTTTGCAGTTAATTTAGTGACAAAATGGAAAATGTCAACATTACAATTTGTTCTGACAGATATATGTTCGACAAGATGATAAACAGATATGGTGGACATTGTCTTAAGGTGGCTGTGCTGCGTGTCGAAAAGCTGAACCAAACAGAGTGTGAAGACACTCAACGTTGTGAGATTTTTCTAATTCAGCAAGCAGCAAATAAGATATCGTGTCCAGGAATTCAACACTTCAATACTTTAGCAAGGTCTCCTGTAGAGTGGTACCAGGTAAGTGTATAAGATCATGAGGTGAATAGATAGCGTGATTGAGTCTTTCATGCAGAGTAGAGGAAACAAGAACCTGAGGACATAAGTTTAAGGTGAGGGCAAAGATTTAATATCCAAGGGGCTACTTTTCACACAGAGGGTGCTGGGTGTGTGGAACGAGCTGCTAACAGAAGTAGTTGATGCAGGTACTATAGCAACATTTAAAGACATTTGGATAGGTACATGGATAGAAAAGGTTTAGAGGGATATGGGCCAAACATGGGCTAGTGAGACTTCTTCTTTTTTCGTGTGGCGTGCACTGCCTAAAGTTGTCGGACAACTTGTTCTATTTGATCTTCCGCTTGTGCACGTCGAGTTGATTGCATTAGTCTAAACAGGGCGGACCATGTGAAGGTTGCAATCGTTCACCCCGGCTAGTGAGACAATCGTAGATGGGATTTCTTGGTCGGCATGGGCAAGTTGGGCCGAAGGGCCTGTTTCCATGCTGTATGGTTCTATGATTCTAAGGGTTTTGCATCTGAAATAGTGAAATTACGGGATCAATTATCGATGATTACGTGTAACATTTGGGGGTTGTTGGGGCAAGTATGAGAGAAATTAAAATGGAAGCCAAATAGAGTAAAATTGAAAAGTACAGCTGAGAACATAAGATGGATGTCCATTCACTTAGTGATGCAGATGTTGCTGGTAATTCAAAATGGGATTAGTTTAATTAGGTATGAAAGGTTAGTGGAGTTAATTAATCTGCCTTTCAGCATCAACGGGCGCACAGTGGCACAGCGGTAGAGTTGCTCCTTTACAGTGCCAGAGACCCGGGTTCGATCCTGACTATGGGTGTTGTCATTATGGAATTTGTATGTTCTCCATTGACTGTGTGGGTTTTCCTGGGTGCTCCAGTTTCCTCCCACACTCCAAAGATGTACAGGTTTGTAGGTTAATTGGCTTTGGTGAAAACAAATTGTAAATTATCCCTAATGTGTAGGATAGTGCTAGTATACAGGATGATCACTGGTCAGTGTGGACGCGGTGGGCCGAAGGGCCTGTATCCATGCTGTAAGACGCTATGACTAAATAAAACAGCATTTAAAAGAGTTTGTACGTCCTTCCTGTGACCTGTGTGGGTTTTCTTTGCGAGCTCCGGTTTCCGCCCACACTCCAAAGACGTACAGATTTGTAGGTTAATTGCCTTGGTAAAATTGTAAATTGGCCCTACTGTGTGTGGGATAGTGTTGATGTGCGGAATTCACAGGTCAGCACGGACTTGGTGAGCCAAAGGGATAATTTTATCTCTAAATGAAACTAAGCAAAACTAAATGCTTCATGCCATTATTAATTTTTCCATGTGCAGTTTGCTGTGCTCTTGCTAAGAATTAACGCAACAGGCAATTGAAGTTTTATTTTAAAATGGCAACTGTGTGGTGGAAAGCCACTTGTCTTAATTTACAAGGGGGGTTTGAAAAATGTACTTGGAAACATAAAACAAACTTCCACTGCATGTTACAAACCCAAATAGCCTGAGGTAATTTCCTGTGTAGAAAGGAACTGCGTTTGCTGGTTTAAACCAAAGATAGATGCAAAAAGCTGGAGTAACTCAGCGGGACAGGCAACATCTCTAGAGAGAAGGAATGGGTGATGTTTCGGGTCGAGACCCTTCTTCAGACAGTAAAATTGATATAAAACATCAAAATAGCTATTTGAGATGTAAATTGTAGAAGAGCAATATTACGAGAGACTGATGGTATTTAGTCAGTGAAATATTTTAGGTTATGTCAGGAAGATGCACTCCAAGCACTTCCCCCAACTCTGATCACTGACATAATGTTATATTGAGCTCTGACACCATGGCTTTGGCAACTTAACCATTGGCTTTAATTTCTTTCAGAACGGGAAATTAGTTGAAGAATATCTTGCACGAATTTCTCTCGAGATAAGAAGTGACCAAATTTATTTAAATTCTGTATATAAAGAAGATTCTGGCAATTATACGTGTCAATTTAAATTCTATGAAAATCAAATCCCATGGCTTGTGAAAAGGACATTTCCTGTGAATGTTATAGGTAAGTGGAAAAATGCACTGATCATCTTGAATTGCTTTGTTAAGGACTTTCTTTGTAAACTTAAAGATTTTTTTTAACTTTAGGGCACCACCGTTTTATAGCGCATGTTTTTTTTTTTTTAAATAGCCTTTCCTTAGATTGCCTTATGTGCAGAATAATACTCTTATTCATTATTTGAGTAGGAATCATGAAGATAGGAGAGGAGAAAAAAAATACCAAACCCTTTGTGCTGCACCTTTTCCAAGCAGGTAAAAAGTTTAAGACCTCCCAATGAGCTGGGCCTAGGTCAATCATTATTCAGTTCATCAAATAAAACAGTCCAAGAGCAGCACAGTGGAGCAGTTGGTGAAGCTGCTGCTCCTGTTTCTTCCCAGCTGTTATCAGGCAACTGAACCATCCTAACTACAACGAGAAAGCAGTCCTGATCTACCATCTACCACATTGGAGACCCTTGGACTATCTTTAACCAGACTTTCCTGGACTCTTATCTTGCACTAAAAGTTATTCCCATTATCCTGTATCTATCGCTGTGGTCGACTCAATTGTAAACATGTACAGTCTTTCTGAAGATTGGATAACATGCAACAAAAAGCTTTTCACTGTACCTCGGTACACGTGACAATAGACTAGACTAGACTAAATTAAACTAAACTCACAGCACCAGAAACCCAGGTTCGAGTGGGCGCTATCTGTGTAGAGTATGCAATTTCTCCCTGTGACTGTGTGGATTTCCCCTGAGTGCTCCTTTTCCTCCCACATCCCAAAGACATGCGAGCTTGTACTTTAATTGGCCTCTGTAAATTACCCTGAGTGTGTGGAGAGTGGATGACAAAATGAGATCACATTGAACTAGTGTGAACGGGTGATGGATGGTTGGTGTGGATTGATGGGCCAATGGGCCTATTTCTATGCTGTATGTCATAGCATCAGAGCATTGCAATTGATTATTTTACAACATTATTGTCAAGGGCGGTACGGTGGCGCAGCGGTAGAGTTGCTGCCTTACAGCGCATGAAATCTGGGTTTGATCATGGCAATGAGTGCTTGACGGTACGGAGTTTATACGTTCTCCCTGTGACCTATGTGGGTTTTCTCTGGGATTCTCCCATACGCCAAAGACATACAGGTTTGTAGGTTAGTTGGCTTGGTATAATTGTAAATTGTCCCTAGTGTGTGTAGGTGTGTGTAGGGTGCTGTTAATGTGCGGAGATCGCAGATCGGTGCGGACTCTAGGGGGCGAAGGGCCTGTTTCCGCACTGTTTCTTTAAACTAAACTAATGCAAACTAAACTAAACATACTCATATTCCTTTCAGTTGCTGACACAAACAAACCTCCAATTACCATTGACCCGCATGGAGTAAAAATAATCGAAGTCGTGCTTGGTAAGTCAGCAATAATTTATATATTTCAAAAGTAAAGTGGATAACACTTTAGACTCCATAACCAAGCACTGCCAATAGGGGCAGCAGACATCTGGAGGAATTAGTGATTTTCCTGGAAAGCGTTTGGGAAGAATGTTGATAGATGCAAAATGCTGGAGTAACTCAACGGGTCAGGCAGTATCTCTGGAGAAAAGGAAAGGGTGATGTTTCAGGGCAAGACCCTTCTTCAGACTCTGCAGAATTCTCGTCGGGGAGAGGAGGAGAACTTCTTCAAAGTAGACGTACCTTGAGGAGATTTCGCAGTGGAACAGACAAAATATGTAGGAAGGAACTGCAGTTGCTGGATCCCCCCCCCTTCATGTGGAACTCTCATCGGAGAGAGGATGAGAACTTCAAAGCAGACATACCTTGAGAAGATTTGGGATTCTTGGGAAGAATGTAGTTCCTTTGTGGGATCAGATTTACCTTTTGTATTACATGTCTTCACACCAAGAAGGACCAAGGTCTTCATTGCCCCTTGTAGTTCTCCGGTAGGCGGCGCGGCTCTCGCCAGCAGCGGCCTCTGCAGTCCGTCTGCGTTTTTATTATTTTATGTCTATGTTTTTATGTAGTTTTTGTTATTTTTGTTGGGGTATGTGTGTGGGGGGGGTGGGGGTGGTGTGGGGGGGTTGGGGGTAACTTTTAAATCTCTCCCTGCACGGGAGACCCGACCTTTTCTTTGTCGGGTCTCCGTTGTCGTTGGGGCTGCAACGAGGATCGGCCTCCAACAGGAAGACCGGGGGCTGTGGTGCCGGCTACTCACCTCACCGTCGCGGAGCTGGCCGAGTCCAGAGCGGGTGGAGCTGTGGTGGACGCTGCTGCGGCCCGACCCCCGGAGATTCGGTGGCTGCAACTGCGGGTTTGGCGGACGGTAACACCGGGAGCCCGCGGGTCCCTGGAGGGAGACCGCTTTTCGGGGCTTCCGCAACGGCGACTTCTCCCGCCCGAGTTGCGGGGTTGAAGAGCTCCTGGAGCGGGGCCTTACACCACCGCCCCGCGCGGCTTGGAATGGCGGCGGGTCTCTGCGAGCGCGCGCCGGGGGCTCTAACATCAAGACCCGGTGCGCGACCTTGCATCACCCGGCGTGGCTTAATGGCCACGGGACAATTCGCCATCGCCCGCCGGGGGCTTTGACTTTAACTTTGACTCTGACATCGGGGGGGAGAGTGCAGTGGAGAGAGAAGTTTTTTTGGCCTTCCATCACAGCAATGTGATGGATGTTTATGTAAATTATGTTGTGTCTTGGGTCTATTTGTTTGTAATGTATGGCTGCAGAAACGGCATTTCGTTTGGACCTCAAGGGGTCCAAATGACAATAAATTGAATTGTATTGTATTGTATTGTATAGTTTATCTTTAAACATGAACCTCCTGTGTGTGTTAAATCACTGTGTCCCTCGTGGACAGGAAGGTCACATAGTGTTCTTGATATATAACATTATAGCAATATCACAGGCATTCAGTTTTGTATCTATCTCCAGCTTTTTGTGTCTATCTTCAGTTTACACTATCTTGGAACGATTCACACCTCCATTCCGAACTCAAATGTATGTCAGCACAGTGGTGCAGCAGTAGAGTTGCTACCTTACAGCCCCAGAGATCTGGGTTCGATCCTGACTACGGGTGCTTGTCTGCATGGAGTTGCTACGTTCTCCCTGTGACTTCATGAGTTTTCTCTGGGTGCTGCGGTTTCCTCCCACATTCCAAAGGTTTGTAGGTTAATTGGCTTTGGTAAAAATTGTAAATTGTCCCTAGTGCGTAGGATCATGCTTGTGTACGGGATTGCTAGTCGGCATGGACTTGTGGGCCGAAGGGCCTGTTTCCGCGCTGTAACTAAAGTCATGTAACTGTTGCCCGTGGCTCAGTGTCATGTGAAGACTAGTACGGGTGGGGTGGAGAAGTGGTGCAACACTGAAATGTGGTGATCAGAAGTGAACGCTGGCTGGTATGGTGAGTGTGATCCATCGCTGACAGCACAACCTGTTCCATGTGCTGACAGACACAAGGAACAGCAGACGCTGGAATCTTGCGTAGAACATCGAGTGCTGGACTAAGCCAGTGGGTCAGGCAGCAATCCTGGAGGATAAAGATAGGCAACATTTTGTCTGAGGACCCTTCTCCATGTGTTGATAAACACCTGAATCCAATGGTCTCCATTATTTTCTCCTGTTGGATGTGATGGAGGGTCTCCCCCTCTCTTTTGCTACCGCCTCTCTCCAACCCAGAGCTGTCTCGCTGGTAACAACTGAGGTTTTCCTGCAACCCCTGCCATTACGTGGATTCTTGTTTGTCTAAGCCCTCGATATGTACTGGTGAGACCACAAATACATCAGTGGAAACTTGAGAGTCGGGATAATAGAGATGGCTTTTCACTCGTTGTCGCAAGCATCGAGTTCCATCGTGTCCGTGTTGGTCACAAGTGAAATAACAGTGTGAGCCCAGAGATCTATATTTATATTGGAAAACTTGGTGCATTCAAAAAAACTTGAGAATTATTTAGCATAAACATAAAATAGACACATTCTTTAAAGTGAACAAAATTGTGGAACTTGAAAGAGAACGTGATATAATTAGAGGCTAAATTATTTCATAAGGAAATATTTCAGATGGACATTGGTGCAGAAACATATAGCATCTTGGCATAACCTCATAACTTCTCATTGCAGAGAATTAAAAGAGTTTTGCTTAAAATTCTGCATACAAAACAGGCAAGTAGTTAGAAAATAGCTGGGAACTTTATGTTTGAAACAAGGAGCTAAAAAGAGAGAATGACAATTCAGAGTACACTTTTTAATCAAAAATCTCACCTTTGCTTTGCTGGAGCAACTCAATGATGGGACAGGCAGCATCTTGGAAGAAAAGGAATAGGTGACGTTTCGGGGCGAGACCCTTCTTCAGACTGTGAGTCAGGGAAAAGGGGAACAAGAGGTATAAATGGCACTTAGGACAAAAGAATGGAAGATATGCAGAAAGCACCACTAATCAAGGAAATGTGGAGCCCACAGTGGTCCATTGTTGGCTGTGGAATAGGTGATAACAGGTTAATACAGACAGTGGAACTCAACAGGGTGACAGTAAAACTAGTACGATGACTACATGTGGGGGAGGGACGGAGATAGAGATGAAGGGAAAGGATGCAAGGCATGGAGAACATGGATAGGTGATGTTTCATCACAGGACACTTCTTCAACACATTCTCCAGAGTTACTCCAGCACTTTGTGTCTTTTTTGTAAAACAGCATCTGCAATTCTTTGTATGCATATTTGCAGATGATCTCCATGTTAGCATTTTATATACGTATCCATGGTTTCTATGCAGGAAGTGTGCCAATTCACATTTCTCTTTACACCTATAGATATAGGATAAACTTTGGATGAAGAGTTCCTACGAGAGTCACAGTTATTTGTCCTCTTGAGAAAGTTTTTAATTGCAGAGGCCAGAACAAATTTTCTGCCCATCTCCCAGACCTGAACAATATGTTAAACAACATCAGGAATAAGCAATGCTTGAAATGGCATTGTGATGTTCTTATTTTAGTGTTTTATGCTCTATCAATGTTGAGAAGAATGTTGCGAAGAGATACAGCATGGAAACAGGCCCTTCCGCCCACCAAATCCATGTTGACCAACGATCATCCCATACACTAGCACTATACTACTCACAGGGGACAATGTTCAATTTTTAAAGAAGCCAATTAACCTACAAACCAGCACGTCTTTGTTGTATGGGAGGAAACCAAAGCACCCGGAGAAAACCCGTGTGGTCACCGGGAGAACGTACAAATTCAGTACAGACAGCACCCAGAGTCAGGATCGAAGCTTGGTCTCTGGCATTGGAGGGCAGCAACACTACCACTGCGCCACTATGTTGCCCTTTAAGGATAGTTCTGGGTATGTCTGATTTCTCAGATATGGCAACCAAAATATCTGGTGGTGTGTGCTGTCAAGCTTTTTTTCTTCTGCCAGACGGGAGCAGTGAAAGACAGAAATGGCTGGGATAGGACAAGTCTTTCATTATGTTGGCTGTTTTTCCAAGGCAGCATGAAATGTAGATGGAATCAATGGTGGGAAGTCTGGTCTCCCAGCAAAGAGATCTGGAGACCAAGCTTGCCCAGTGTGCTTTCCCTGCCACTGTGGACTATTTAAATCGGTTGAGGGATGTGAGTTGATATGTCCAACTCCCTAAGCCACCTGTACGGGACATATTGGACAATTAAATTATTTTAAAGCCATTATTCTAAAGGCTTCTGAGAGATGACAACCTATACCATTTCTAATAATTTATATGTTTTATTCCAGGTAGTCCTGTGCAATTAATGTGCCAAGTTTATTTTGGTTATGAAAGGAATTTTTCACCTGTTATAAAATGGTTAATAAATGATGGCGAGATGGAAAATATGGGAATCCAGAAAGAAAATGTTCTGTAAGTTTTAAATCTCTGGAACTTATTTTAATTTATTAGATTACTAAAATTTTCATTGCTTTCTCCATTTAGACTTGATTCTCAATGGGAAGGATGACTGTTCTTTGCAGTATCTTGGAAGGATAAACTTGTACACAAACAAATTGTCAAAACAAAAAGTCAAGAATAAGCTGTCTCAAATACAACTAAGGTCCGTTCAGGAGTTTGAGGAACATAGAACAGGACATCACAGGTCTATGTCCAATGTTTGCGCCAAGTTAAACTGATCTCATCTGCCTGTACATGATCCATATCCCTTTATTCCTTGCATTTCCATGTGCCTCTCCAAAAGATTAACAAGCACTTTCTGATCTGCCTCCACCACCACCACCCTGGCAATGCGTTCCAGGCCCCCACCACTCTCTGTGTAAAAAACCTGCCCCGCACATCTCTTTTAAACATTCCCTCTCTCACCTTATAGCTATGCCCTCTAGTGTTGGACATTTCCACCCTGGGAAAAAGGTACTGACTGTCTATTCTATCTATGCCTCTCATACTTTAGTATACTCCTATCAAGTCAAGGCCAATTAGGAAAAGGGGAGATGCAACGAGAACTGGGTGTCATAGTACACCAGTCATTGAAAGTAGGAATGCAGGTGCAGCAGGCAGTGAAGAAAGCAAATGGCGGCAGGGAAGCGGTAGCTGTGTGGCAGCGCTGCCGACGGACCTGAGCATTTCGTAGTTTTGTGTAATATTTGTAGGAGGACTAACCAGTGACAGCCATGCCTCCGAAGAAGGCAATAACAACGGAGGAAGGCGAAGAAATAAAAAGAGCGCTGGATTTTATGACGGTGGAGATTTCTGCTGTCAAACAACAGCAGAAAGCCATCCTCGACCTGGTGGCGGAGGTAAAGGCTCTCCGGATCCAGAGCGCCGAAAAGGACCGGCGACTGGTGTTCCTGGAGAGCAGAGTTGCGGACCTGGAGCAGTACACCAGAGCGAATAATGTTATCATTACCGGGCTCAGTATAAAGCCCCGGTCATACGCACGGGCGGTGACTGAAGACAGCGGGGGGGAGCCCGGGGCAATGGATACAAGCTCCACGGAGCAACAGGTGGCGGCCTTCCTGCAGTCAAAAGGAATACACTTGGACTGCGATAACATCGAGGCTTGTCACCCCCTGCCCAGGAGAAAATCCAAAGAGGATAAAAATAGCGATGACAAACCAGCCATCATAATAAGGTTTGTCAACAGAAAATATAAAGTTAGTCTCCTAAAACAAGGAAGACAGTTGAAGGGAACAAAAGTATTTATGAATGAACACCTAACAAAACGAAATGCCGATATAGCCCGACAAGCACGAAACCTTAAGAAACAGAAACAAATACTAAATACCTGGACTGCAAACTGTAAAATCTTTATTAAATTAAATGGAACACCAGAGGAAGCCAAAGTGCTGGTCATTAGAGATATTGCAGAACTGGACAAATACCAATGATCATAAAACGGGATTGTGAGGTGAAATTTAGTTACACACGCAATTATGGCATACACTGAAGGAATTCAGTCATTTACATCTGGAAATGGTAGTCAAGTAATTAAAATAATAAGTGAAAAGAAAC
Organism: Amblyraja radiata; assembly: GCF_010909765.2. Classification (NCBI taxonomy): domain Eukaryota; kingdom Metazoa; phylum Chordata; class Chondrichthyes; order Rajiformes; family Rajidae; genus Amblyraja; species Amblyraja radiata. The sequence goes on from NC_045961.1 coordinate 40,387,377, forward strand.
AACTGAAGTTACAACCATTTGAATATACCGATCACAATTTACAGGATTTGGAATACGATATAGACCCGGACAATAATTTTTACTTTAATTCCAACGACAAAAATATCTGCTGCTACTACACAGAGGATCAGTATAATCAGAATATTAATGTAAAAGGCAAATTATCGATTATACACTTTAATAGTAGGAGCCTCTATGCGAATTTTAATAGTATTAAAGAGTATTTACAAAAATTTTTACAGCCATTCAATGTCATCGCAATATCTGAAACATGGATTAATCAGGAAAAGGGAATTGATTTTGAGATGGACGGATATGATTTCAATTACATCAATAGAAAAAATAAGGCGGGAGGAGGGGGTAGCACTATATGTGGATACAACTCTGAATTATAAGGTAGTAGAAAATATGACAACTGTGGTTGACAATCTGCACGAATGTATAACTATAGAAATAATTAATGGTGGAATTAAAAATGTAATCATTAGTTGTATATATAGGGCACCGGGGTCAAATATTGAAATCTTCAAGGGCTGGATGGAGAGTATGTTTTCAACAACAAGTAGTAAATCAGTGTTTTTATGTGGCGATTTCAATATTGACCTATTAAATCCTAATCAACACAACCTTACAGAAGATTTTATTAATACTATGTACAGCATGAGTCTATTTCCTAAAATCACTAGACCGAGTAGAATTACTTCCCATTGCGCTACACTCATTGACAATATATTTAATAATGATGTGGAAAATAAAATAGTAAGTGGATTATTAATTAATGATATAAGTGACCATCTGCCAGTTTTTATAGTTTATGATAATATCCACAGGAACAACAAACCAAACAAATTAATAGAATATAGACGAGTGAGATCGGAGGAAGCTATCAATGCACTAAAAAAGGATCTATTGGCACAAAACTGGGATATAATATACCAAAAAAGAGACACTGATAGTGCTTATGAAACATTTATTGCAATATTTAAGTCATTATATGATAAAAATTGTCCAATTAAAGAATATAATAGAAAATCAAACTATACTAAATGTCCATGGATTACAAAGGGATTACAAAATGCTTGTAAAAAAAGAATGCCCTATACAGAGATTTTATAAGAGAGAGAACTAAAGATACAGAAAATAAATATAAAAAGTATAAAAATAAATTAACTTACATCATAAGAGAAAGCAAGAAAGATTATTATAAGAAGAAATTAGATGAAAATAAAGACAATATAAAAAGAATATGGAGCATACTTAATAGCATTATCAGAAATGGTCCGGGGAGAACAAATTATCCGAAGTATTTTATTGATAAGGATAAGGAAAATTACAATATGGAAGATATAGCTAATAGTTTTAATAATTTTTTTGTAAATATTGGACCAGACCTGGCTAAACAAATCCCCGATTCAGGGACATCTGGAGAAACTCCTGAGAATTTAGTGGAGAGAAATCCCTGCTCTATGTTTCTTACGGCAGTAGAAGAAAAAGAACTGTTGGATATTGTCAAACATGTAAAAATAAAAAGTCTACCGATTTCAACGACATTGACATGTCGCTAGTTAAGATGGTCATCGAGGGGATCTCCAAACCTTTAACATTCATCTGTAATTTATCCTTCCAAACCGGTACTTTCCCAATTCAAATGAAAATAGCAAAAATAATACCAATATACAAAACTGGGAACAAGCATCATTTTACAAACTATAGACCTGTTTCCTTACTCCCACAATTTTCCAAAATACTAGAAAAATGTTTAATAATAGATTAGACACATTTGTAGAAAAGAATAAATTAATCACAGAAAGTCAATATGGATTCAGAACAATAGATCAACATCACTTGCAATACTAGAATTAATTGAAGACATCACAAACGCCATTGATAAGAAATTATATGCAGCTGGGATATTTATTGACATAAAAAAGCATTTGATACAATTAATCATGATATTTTATTTAAAAAATTGGAGAGGTATGGAATTAGAGGAATAGTACTGGACTGGATTAAAAGCTACTTAAGGAATAGGCAACAGTTTGTAAATCTGGGTAGTCATAATTCTACATGCTTGGACATTGTGTGTGGTGTACCACAGGGGTCAGTGCTGGGCCCAAAATTATTTATCATGTACATAAATGATATTTGTAATGTGTCCAATGTCTTGAGGCTGGTTTTGTTTGCAGATGATACAAATATTTTTTGTTCTGGGGAAAATTTAAAACAGCTATTGGATAAAATAATAAAAGAAATGGGTAAATTGAAAATATGGTTTGATAGGAATAAAATTTCATTAAATCTGAGTAAAACTAAAATAATGTTATTTGGTAATTGTAGAATAAATACACTAGTAAGTATAAAGATAAATGGGGTGGAAGTTGAAAGAGTGCATGAAAATAAATTTCTTGGGGTTATAATTGACGATAAAATAAGCTGGAAAGCACATATTAAACATGTAAAATTAAAATTGTCAAAAAGTATCTCTGTATTATACAAAGCCAAGCAAGCTCTGGATTACAAATCACTCCGTATTCTTTATTGTTCATTGATTTTACCCTACTTAAATTATTGTGCAGAAGTCTGGGGTAATAACTATAAAAATTCGATACACTCATTAATCATGATGCAAAAAAGAGCAATTCGTATTATCCATAATGCTAAGTATCTGGGTCATACGAATCCATTATTTTTAGAGTCAAAATTATTTAAATTAGAAGATTTGGTTACATTCAAAACAGCTCAGATAATGTTTAGGGCCAAAAATAAAAATTTACCTGGAAACATTCAAAAATTATTTAACGAGCGTGTGGGGGGTTACAATTTAAGAGGAATATTTAACTTTAAGAAACAAAAAGTCCGTACGACTAGAAAAACCTTTTGTATTTCGGTTTGTGGAGTAGGAGTGTGGAATAAATTGAACGGGGAATTGAAGCAATGCACAAACATGAATCATTTTAAAATGATATATAAAAAAATAATTCTCAAGGGGTACAGGGATGGAGGGGATGGTTGACAAGTGGGGGTTAGTGTTTATCTATTGCTTTACTATTGTTTACTTATGTTTGGGTACTTCAGTTATGAAGTTTGTATGTACATAATAGTTGTATGTATATATATGTCTGTAGGTATTACGGGAAATTGCTTAGGGTAGTATTATTAATAGTAATGAATTGATTTTTAGATATGGTAGAAGTGTTGGGGAAAAGGGGTGAGATTTAATAAGTTATTCTTCTTCTCACTCCTTTTCGAGCTTGTACAGACACAGAGTTGGACATTGGAACTTTGATTTTGTTCTTCTCATTGCTTTGTAAATATGATTGTAATGTCCAATTGTTTGATAATTTCGATTTTGTTAATATGT